>NC_045541.1:155852939-156035439 GCF_009769535.1 Thamnophis elegans | reverse complement strand
CAGTCTTTTCTATATTCTTGTATCAGTAAAACTGCATCCAGAGGACACCAGAAGGACATCAGAATGGGAAAGGATGGGCTAGCTGAGCTCATGTCTATGAAATCTCATTGGCTTTCCATCATATGCCACAATTGAACAACAATGCATTACGGAAAGGTTCTCCAACTTTGTGGCTGCCCAAGTTCAGATTTCTTAACCATGGTCATTCTGTCTGGGAATGTTGATAGGTGGAGTTCCCGCATCTGGAAGACAGCCATGTTGGGGAAGGCTGAACATAAGTATGGTTTTTCCAACCATAAAGAAGAACCCCCCACTCCACACCCAAGGAAAAGGGGGAGAGGGAGACCTAAGCTCATTGCCACATCACCACAACTGGAATTGTGTATTTTAGTTACTCTCTGGGTTGGCTTGCACAACAAACAGCACCCCTACAAACTAATCACCTGGTCTATGGTTACATCCGTTCCTGAAATGACACCAAAACGACACAGGAAACCTAAAATACACCCTTTAAAATATATCTTGGGCTTTATTCTTCCTTCTCTTTTTGGTGTTGTTATTTCTGCTCAACTGTTTCCTAGTAACAACTTCTTATGTTGGTTTTGCTTACAGCCTTGGTATTTTAAAACCCAAGCAGTGCCCTTTGAACACTGGCACACCTTGTTCTCCATGAATAAGGCCATTCTTCAATGCTCCTGGAAATACTTTCTTATTCCCCCCCAGAGCCCCCACCTCAGACGCTAAAGTTAACTGTGCAGCAAAGACTGGAACCCAACTCATCAAGGCTGCAGAACTTCAGTGGGATGCAAACAATCAAGATTTTGAATTTTCTGATGAAAAAATGATAAAGAGCTGGGAAAACATGAAGATTTGCAGTGATAGGAGTAGGGGCGAAACCAAAATACTTGCATGCCCATCAGTGGTGGGTTTCAAAAATTTTTAGAATCTATTCTGTGGGTGTGGCCTATTTTGTGGACGTGGCTTGGCAGTCATGTGACCGGGAGGGTATGGCCAACTTGACATCACTCATGCACACTCAGTCACATGACCACCACCACCCAAGCCATGTGGCAAAAAATTTTGGGACTCCTATGAAGGGGGGGGAAGAGAGGGGAAAAACTCCCAAAAATAGACAACTGGAGGATTAAGGGCCAAAATTAGGGAGATCGGAGGAGGCAGGACAGAGGGGAATCCAGGAGAAAACTCCTGAGCTTGCCGCTGCTGTCTGGCTGATTGTGCCGCTGGACCTCTCCTTGCCTCTCCCTTCACCACCTCCACTCCCAGGTATGGGACTTGACACCAAATTGCACGTGTGATGTGTGCTTGTGTCCTGCAGTCATGCATAGTGCCTCCACCCCACCCTGGGTTCCTCCTTTTGCATTCCGTTTTTTGTTCCTTCAGGCAGAAGGAAGCGGGCCCTGCACGGCATCCTGGCTCTGCGCTCTGCTCCACCTGAAGGCATGAAAACAGCCGAAATTTTTTTGGGGAAAGCAGCCTCTCTCCTGGAGAGTTGCTGGGTCTAGGCGCTTGTTTTCCTACTTGGAAACAGCCACCTGGTTAAAAAGAAGGATGAGGCTCCGCTGGTCTGGAGCCCATCCAGGAAGATGAGGAATGCGAGAGGGACCCTTTCCCCATGGATGGGCTCTGGACCAGTGGAGCCTCGTCCTTCTTTTTAACCAGGTGGCTGTCCAGTGAAAAGAGGGCAGTGCACACCACGTGGGCTTGTGCTGCAGCCAAATAGGAGGCGAGGATTTGGCTGTTGCACAAGCCCATGGACATGCACTGGTCCTCTTCTCTCTGACAGCCACCTGGTTTATTCAATCCAGTGCGGCGGCGGGACTCTTGCATTCACTGGCAGCCGCTTCTTGCCATCGCCGCCACGCCAGAAAGAAGCCAGTCTTTGGAAAGAACCTCCCCCTCCAGAGACCCCATGCCAAAAGACAAAAGGCGGCGGGCTGGTTTGAATGCAGACAAGCGGGCAGTTTGGGGCCAGCACCCTCCTTTGCTAATTCAGGCAGGCAGAGAAAGAAAGGAGGCTTGGGATAAAGTACCCCTGCCTCCAAGGGCAAAGGGGAGCGCCTTCGCCTTCGACTATTGCACGCCTCCTTTCTCCACCCACCCGAACTAGCAAAGAAGGCAGGCCACTAACTGCCAGCTCGCCCACATTTAAACCAGCCCACCTCCTCTCTTTTGGCATGGGCTCTCTGGAGGGGGACGGAAGGTCCCAAGACCTGCTTCCCTTACCTCGCGGCGCAGTTCCGGGACATGTTCGGGCACTTGGGGGGGGGGCTTTCTAGCACTCCTTTGGAGAAAGAAAGAAGGCATACAAGAAACCCCCCACCCCACCCAAACATTTGAATGAAGGAGGTTGCAGGCTCCTTTGCCCTTGGCTATGCGATCTCCTTTCATTCTCTGCTGCCCAAATGAGTGAATGAGGCAGATAGAAAATGAAAGGAGATTGTGCCGGGTAAGGGGAGCGAGCCCAGCGTTCCAACCGGTTCTAAATGGCACGGTAGATTTGTGGAACCTCTTCTACTGAACCGGTTAGAACCAGCAGTAAATCACCCCTGATGCTCATCTTGTAGATATGATAGGCACACACTAAATAAATAATGAGATAAATACATCCATACCAGAAGGAGCCATACACGGCTACAGAGCAGTGGTGGGATTTTTAAAAAATTACTACCAGTTTGGTGGGCGTGGCTTGGTGGGCGTGGCGTGGCTTGGTGGGTGTGGCGTGACTTGGTGGGTGTGGCTTAGTGGGCATGGCAGGGGAAGGATACTGTAAAATCCCCATGTCCTCCCAATCAGCTGGGGCGCAGGAGGCAGAGAATAGATGGGGCGGGGCGAGTCAGAGGTGGTATTTACCAGTTCTCCAAACTACTCAACATTTCCGCTACCGGTTCTCCAGAACTGGTCAGAACCTGCTGAATGCCACCTCTGCTACAGAATGACATAAAACCCCATGTACAAACCCTTTGTAGTCTCTCTGTGCTTAAGAAACCTATTTTGTGTGACATGATTGAGAATCAGTTCCATGATGGATATCTTGATTTTTTCAGCTGTTTTTTTTTCTTGGAAGATTAGATTTGTAAAAGATGTCCAATGTGATTAGTAGCATTAGTGTGCCTCTGTACATAATTTGGTCTGCTTCAGATTAAATTTAATTCCCAGGAGATTAGCTAGCAGAATAGTCTGGCTCTTTTTTTATACATATTCTCACAACTCATTAATTTCTCAGTGTCTCATGTTTGAGGAAACCAGACCACTAAATCTGAAACTGGGGGTCAAATGTGGCTCAGAAAAAGTTAAAAATGACACCATCCAGATTTGTATTGTCCATTAGTCCCACAGCAAATGTTGTAAAAATTGCCAACTGACTGTCCACAAAGCTAAGAACACTTCCAGAATTCTAGGAATTGAAATCCACACTAATTAAAATTGCCAAATATGAGAAATGCTGCTTTAATGGAATTCCAATCCATTAATATGACTTAAGCCAAAGATTGTTTAGCAAAACGTGTTCTTCTACTTGCCTTAATAATACTTTAGGGTATTTTTAACACCACTTTTTCTAGGAAGTAATCTATCTGCAATTGGCTACTTTCTATTTCCTTGTTTTCCATGCTTTCTCCTGGACTAAATAAGCCGTTGGTTTGTTCTTAACAAATATTTTTCATGGAAAGAAAAACTCCCTTCTGATAAATAGGTACAATCTAAAATGTTAGGTTTAACTCCAGATATAACAAAGGAAGATCTCCTGCAAAAAAAAAATTGCTAGGAAGCCACTGCCATTAAGTTTAGACTGCATCAATTTAGGTGACCCAATGATTTGGCAAAGTAAAAAGCAGTTTTCTACATTTTATAAACAATCTTCTGTAGTACAGAACCAATCATTGCCCCTTTGATCCAAAGTTATAATCAACTTAAGCAACTTCTCAGCCTGTTTTGTAGAAACCACAAGAAAAAGAAAAAAGGAAAAACAAAGATACTTTTTTTTTGTTAAGCATTAAAGCACAAATCTATGCTCTTCTCCCTCAAGCTGATAAACCATCTATTTTGTCCTGAAAGCAAGCAAATTAGTGGAGCAGAAATAGCTGTTGGGTTTCCAAAGCCATGCAGAGATACATTTAACTGTGAATGAATGAAATTGAGAAGGCAATGAATACACAATGGCGAGCCATGAAAAAATTTACTGTATGCAAAACAGAGGTCGTATTCAGCAGGTTCTGACCAGTTCTGGAAAACCGGTAGTGGAAATTTTGAGTAGTTCGGAGAACTGGTAAATACCACCTCTAACTGGCTCCACCCCCATCTATTCTCTGCCTCTCGAGTCCCAGCTGATCAGGAGGGAATGGAGATTTTACAGAATACTTAAGAGGTGGGTTGCCACTTTTTCTAATACCGGTTTGGGTGCACTCCCACGCGCGATGCTTCTGTGCATGCTCAGAAGCGACTGGGCAGGTGGGTGGAGCCTCCCGCCGCTGCTACTACTGGTTCGCCCGATCCGGGCCAAACTGGTCGCAACCCACCTCTGTACTTTAACGATTTGATGGTAAGAGGAAAGAAAATAGCCATTAGCTCAGATGAGATGGGAGGCCACTGTATATACTAGGTTTTACAAGTGATTCACCTTTATAGTTATGATGTGATAAGATAAATTGAGTCTCCACATTCTGTGGCAGATTACTTTAGAATATCAGTTGAAGTACTGCTTGTGAACTTCTCTAAAACATCTGGCTGGCCACTGAAAAACACATACCCTATATTAGAAGAACTGTATGGTCTGATCTAGGAAGATCCTGCTTTCAGATTTTCCTCAATATGACCTGATATGCAGCTACAAACTGTTAAGTCTTTTCTTTACAGATCACAGACTGATGCTGATGAACCAGTAGACTAAATCAAGTTTCATCTCCTTAATCTTAATGAACTTCAGAATGAGGGTAAGAATAAATTCTGCAGTAGGAACCTGCTGACTCAAAGAGTCTATCATAGTAAGCCATACTTCAGTTTGTTCATTTGGGAATAGCATTAAATAACATAAATGAATAAGCATAAGTAAAAGGTTAAGAGTCAGATTGTGGTAGAATATAAAAACTGTATAAATAAGTATAACAAGTATGTTAATTGAAGTGTAGTGTTTAACACCTTCTGTGAACCCAATCAAATAACATTCTTCTAGTTTTGTGCCCATACAGTAAAGGTATTGGATCCCCATTTAGTGCAAATGTGAGTGCAAGAGATACAAAATCTATTTAGACATCCCCCAGAAACAATGGACCACTCAGTTGCATCTGTAGTTCTCACAAAGCAGTTACATTCAGGTAAATTTCATCTTAATTTTATAACATTATGTCAATCTATATCATTACACAAATTTCATTTCTGTTACCTCTTTTGTGTACATTACCTATATGACATAAATTGACACAAAATTCATATTTCTGGACTTAATGGGCATTTGTGAATAATAGACACCTCCTCCCTCAGTTCCTCAGAGCGGTTTTCATTTATCTGTGTCACTGGACTGATTTCCTAAGCGCTTGCCCCAGCGTTCCAGATAATCTCACATCTATTCTGTTTTCCCATGTAGTCTCTTAATAGGTCAGAGTAAAAAAGGAAGGAAAAGACTGGAAATGGAGAAAAAAGAAATTAAGAAAATATTCCAGAAAGGATGTTACCAATCATCTTCTCGGGATAATTTTGACTCATTTGCATTGAGTGAGCAGGTGCAACCTGTGCTTATGTCTGAATGAGGATGGTAGAAATCTGAAATGATAAATGGATTTCTACCCTTACTATTATCCTACTTTGGCTTTGTTAGCCCTTCCATTCAATTGGTATCCAAGCTATACTTTGATCTAATTCAAGGATGTCCATGGAGGATCAAAAGTCAAGATGGCAGCCAAGGCCTGCTGTTTCTATGTTACAAAGCTTTAAAGAGAACAAGCTTTGATCATATAGCTGTGGCTGCCATCTTGATTTTTTTTAACCTCTCTCCCTGCACATCCTGTACTCAAATCTTTATCACTATAGATAAGCAGAAATGTCAATAAAGGGTTTTTAAATTGAAACAGGAACTTGGAAAAGGGATGAGTGTACACATTAGGAAGATGCCGTTGAGGGAATTGGGCACCAAATCTTCACTAAGCCAAGAGGGCCTGAGACATTTCTTAAATACTGGAGGAAAAGATGTTGTAGTACAGGTAATCCCTGATTTATGACCATAACTGACCTGCCAATTATGGTCATATGATGTAATGGTCATGCAATGGGTCATCACATGACTGATTTAATTGTACAAACTTTTTTTCCACGGCAGTTATTAAGCAAACCTGCAGTTGTTAAGCAAATGCCCCGGTTGTTCAAATAAACCATTGTTTGCTATGGGGCATTTTTTGCCCAAACCAAAAATAAATACCAGTTTTTGGCAAAATGTAGTAAAATGTGATCATGTGACTGCAGGATATTGCAGTGTAGATGCAGGCTGGTTCCTGAGAACTCAAATGCAGTCATCTGCCCACTGTGGTGGACAGCATCGAAACTTCAGAACAGGTCATAAGTAACTTTTGGCCAATCTATCGTAACTTCAAACAGTTCTTAATCAACCGGTTGTAAGTCGAGGAGTACTAGTACTATACTTGGAGAAGACTTAGGCAGGATTCTTCCTGAGTTATTGAGGTATAAGAGGGAGGGGAGTAAAGCCCAATCAGATTTACAAGATTCTGTTATTAGTCTGCCTCAGATATAGTTATAGTCTTCCAGTGGGATCTGTTACTTACCGTATTTTTGGAGTATAAGATGCTCCGAAGTATAAGACGCACCTAGCTTTTGGGGAGGAAAAAAAGGGAGGAGGGAATCTTCCTCTGTCTCCCAGCAATTTTCCTCCTTGCAGCAAACAGCAAACAGTACAGAAGATATACACTGTTTTGTGGTGTTACATTTCAGGCTATACTTGTACAGATGCTGTTAAATTGATGTGGCTTTCTGGGGACTTCCTGGGGGCGTGGCCTGTTGCCGAGGAGGGCTCCATCGAGCTCCTCAGAGATCTGGTCTGTATATCTAAATAAGATCATAGATAGCACCCCTTTTTGGCTAAGAAAGGGGCAGGGAGGATAGTTCGTAGGCTAGGGTCTATTCGTAAACCACAGCCTTTTTCTCTTTTTGGGCTGTGGAAAGAGATTAGATCAGCCGGAGTGAGCTTTTATCTCCAGCCAGTTCTTCTCAGCTGCCTTTTTTTTTTGGCAGCCCCAGACAGGCTAGCCCCCCCCAGGACAAAACAAAGTTTTGTTCAAGCTAGAGTTGATACGGGCGGGTCCACCCCTGTGAGATTTATGCTTTTATTACTATCTTAAATACCAGCACCATTTGTCTTAGAGACTTCTTTGTCTAAATGGACTTCAAGATGGCGATTTCTCTCCGTGGATGATTGATAGTGGATGTACTTAGCCGGTTTTATCTTCCTGCAGACCGCTCCTTAACAAAATAACTCTTCTTCTTTGGAATAGAGGGGAGCGAAGCGCTGCTTACTTGTTTATTTATTATGGCCCCAGGTCAAGAAGCGTCTTGCTACAAATGTGTCTAAAGAATTTAAAGAATTTTTACTGGAACCACAGCCTTTGTCTCCTATGCCCTCTACTGGAGAATTTTTAACACAGGAATATCTCTTTAAAATGTTTAATGCCTTTAAACAAGAAATTAAGGAATTTGTATTGGAACTATATGATGATTTAAAGTCTAAAGTTAATCAAATGAAGGCGAATACGTTTGCAGCCGTGTCTGCCCTGTCAGATTACTCTGCTGAAATAGAGAACAAAGTGGAAAGTCTGGAGAAGGCTAATTTTAATTTGACTACCAATATTCAAATTTTACAACAAAAAATTAGAGACAATGAAGAACAGCTTATGATGATAAATTTTAATAGGAAGGCATTTGCAATAAGAGTCAGAGGACTCCGTGAAAAGGAGCAAGAGAATTTGAAACAGACCTTTGCTGAAGCCTTCAGCCATGCGCTGGGAAGCCCGGGACTTAACTTTGATTGGCAGATTCGGAAAATTTATCGCCAGAACTCATTGATAGCGGAACAGCGACAGCTCCCAGGGACATAATTATACATTTCTCTACAAAAGAATCTAGAAATGCGATTGTACAAAAGTTTCATAATAACAGTCTCCGAGTTGACGGCCAGGACCTGATTGTTTCAAAGATATTCCTTTTCAGATGCTGAAAGCAAGAAGGGACTACACCTTTTTAACTAAGGAGCTTAGGAGTCAACAGATTCGATACAGATGGGAGGCCCCTGCCGGTATCACGGTTACATTTGAGAATCAAAGATTTCGTCTAACTCTGTTTCGGAGGCTCAAGATTCTATTGTAGGACTCTGAAGGCGGGATTCCTGACGCGCTGGAAGAGAGGAGAGACAAGAAGGAGAAGGCAAGAGGAAGCGGCCGGCCATATGGCTGCAAGATGGAGGGGGTAGCCCCTTCCCTCGGAGAAGCAGAAAAAACGGAGATCGAGAATTTAGACATTTCAAAATGCTGCTAAAGTTGAGGACTGAATGGGGGTTTGAGACCTCTCTCCGGTAGAAAAAGCGGACTAATTTTTATCAGAAGGGAAAGCTGGGTGAAAACTACTTTGAGCTAGATTTTAAATTAACGTTAGCATAAATTTGATAGTGGTAAACATCAGAAGCAAGGGATGAGGGTAAAATTTACGTTGTTTAAAGCTTATTAGAACAGAAAGCCGGTTGGGATTATTAAGATAAGTGTAAAAAGAATGCGGAATGATTTGTGTTTTTAAACTTTGTTAGAAGGGACTACTTTAAAATAGAAGGTTAACTGACTCTTGCTGAAAGTATTATTTGAATACAAGGAATGATCCAGGCTATTTAACTTTTATTTGAAGGGAAAGTTGGTTGAAATCGCTCTGAGCTACATTTTAAACAAATGCTAGTATAAATTTGATAGTGGTAAATATCAGACAAGTAAGGGATGAGGGTTAAATGCATGTGGAATGAACTACGTTACTTAAATCCTATTAGAAGAGGAAGTCGGTTGGAATTATCTTAAGATAGAAATTGATTCCTGTGTAAAGTAATATTTGATCTACGCTGCTTAATTTTACTAAGAAGGGGAAGCTTGGCTAGATTATTTTGAATTACTGTTTGAAAAGGGGGTTAAGAAAGATCATTTGCTGTTTAAATTTTACTAGAAGGGAAAGTTTGATTACTCGTCTGTAAAGTTATATCTGAATATATGGCATGAACCACGTTGCTTAAATTTTATCGGAAGGGATCACGAGGTTTAGGAAGAGGAACGGGAGAATCTACAGAAGGTTGGGGTAAATAGCAAAGAAGTAAGAGACGAGAAAAATACAGATAGAATGATTTATACTATTTAAGCATAGATAAAGATGGGGGCTGAGATCAACACAAAGAGTGGTTTTTTTTTTTTCTTTTCTCTTTTCTTTTCTCTCTTCTTTTTTTTCTGTTTTTCTTTCTTTGATATATTACTTTTATTTTTTTTAATCCATATGTATACAAGATATTTTAGACAGAAGGTAGTGCCAGGTGTGGGCCCTGGGAAGTCGGGAGGATTAGGGATGGGGATTTGTGGGGGGTGGGGTGGGGGGTGTTAACATAGTCTTAATAAGAACAAGAATGTATTTATATACGGCGGTTCTTTTTTTTTCTTTTTTTTTCTTTTTTTTTCTTTTTTTCCTTGGTTCATTTTATCAGATCAAACAACACTCGAATAAAGGCATACACCAAGGAGGGAGGTAGAGGGAAAGAAGAGGGAGGAGTAAGGAAGGAGTAAGGGGAATGTAAGGAGGGTGTGTGGGGAGTAAGGGGAGAAGGAAGGTTTGAGGGAAAGGGAAGTAGGAGGGGAGTGTTAGAGGGAGAAAGGAAAGTTGGAGGGGGTAGATGGGGTGTATGGAGGATGGAAGGGTTAGGTGGGGTTGTGAATGATGAGTTGTGTTTCCTTTTTATTTGTTCGTTTTATTCCCTTTTTCTTTTTTTCTTTTCTTATAGTAAATACCCTGTATATAAGTGATTGCAAATGGAATGTGAAAAATGAATAAAATATTTTTTTTTAAAAAAAAATTGATGTGGCTTTCTGGAAGTATACATTATTCTCTGCTATTTAAAAGAAAATACAATAGCACTGAGCCTCTTCAGATCAAGCATTTATTTTAAAAGCTTCCTCATTTTATTAAGGTATTTATAGTTATTGACTTACCTCCTTGCAGCAAACAGCATGATTAGCACAAGAAAAAAAATCTGCCTCTGCCTCTCAGTAATTTACCTCCGTGCAGCAAACAGTAAGTTTCACTTTCGATTTTAGTACCGGCCTCCCAATCATCAGCTGTTTCAGGCTGCAGGGATTGCCATAGCCTATTGCCGCCTCCGCAAGCCCCATTTTCTCATTTGCTGTAAGGAGGTAAATTGCTGGGAGGCAGAGGCCAAAGGGTGAGGGCTGGTGAGTGTGAGGGGGTACATTTGGTGTATAAGACGCACCCAAACTTTCACTCTTTTTAGGGGGGGGGAAGGTCCATTTTATACTCTGAAAAATAAGGTAATCTGTCAAGAGTGACTCGAACCTTTACCTATATTGTCCCAAAGCTTTTTCAAAAGGCAACTGGACTTTCTTGTTTTTCTTTGAAGACCTTTTGCTTCTCATCCAAGAAGCTTCTTCAGCACCTGGATGACTGAGAATCTCCACATATTTCACTTTCATCGTAGGTTGACAAAGAATGGGGAGGGGATTGGAATGCAAGGGAATGGCATCTAGGCATCATTGATTCCCAGTGAGACATAACTCGCCTCCTCAAGGACACCCAGAGCAGATGCCACAATGTGACTGGCTGGTTCTCAAAACAAAATGAACAGAAGTGATTGGTGGATGTAATGAACGGTGGGTGGCCTGTGGGGAAAGGGGAAATGAATCAGTGGTGGGATTCAAAAATATTTACTACCCGTTCTGTGGTGGGTGTGGCTTGGCTTGGTGGGCATGGCAGGGGAAAGATACTGTAAAATCTCCATTTCCTCCTCATCAGCTGGGACTCAGGAGGCAGAGAATAGATGGGGGTGGGGCCAGTCAGAGGTGGTATTTACCGGTTCTCCGAACTACTCAAAATTACTGCTACCGGTTCTCCAGAACTGGTCAGAACCTGCTGAAAACTACCCCTGAAATGAACTATGCATGCATTTTCTTGGGAAGCTTAGAGCTGGTATCGCTTCTTTTGTGCAAGTTTGAACTTATTCAGT
Source organism: Thamnophis elegans (assembly GCF_009769535.1). Lineage (NCBI taxonomy): Eukaryota > Metazoa > Chordata > Lepidosauria > Squamata > Natricidae > Thamnophis > Thamnophis elegans. The sequence goes on along the minus strand of NC_045541.1, from coordinate 156,024,167 downwards.
AAAATTTATACTCTTGGTAAAATAATGTCCCAGGAGGGTTTTTTTCTAGATTCGCCAACTGGACAGTTGACAAAAGTGCTGACAATAGGTAAAACAGAAGTTGGCTCTTGTAATTTATTTTATAAATTAGATTTCCAAGGCTGTTTGATCCTCCTAGACTTGCTTTCTACTGTATTAAAACAAATAAAGGCTTAATTGTGAGTTTCTTTTAATGGAAGCAGAAAATGCAGGAAGCGGAAGGGTTAATAAAAAGAAGCAGCCACTTGGCAGTTGAATAAAGGAAAAAGAAAAGGGATTAATAAGCATATATAACAGGAAAGAAACCCTATAATGAAACACTCAGCAATTTGGTTGATACACCTTGAAGCAGAAACAACAAAGTCTGCATGATCTGTTAATATAATATGACTGTAAAGTTTTAACTGTCCATAATCAACTATTTTTCTGAATAAATGAAAAATAATTTATAACATTTCTTTCCAGGCCCGAAATATTATACTATTGAGAAGATAAAATATAATATCAGCATAAGAACACTTATCCTTATAGCTCCTTACCAAAACTTTCATCAGTTAAATTGATATAATTGTTTGATGGAGGTGATTTTAATTTACTGGATATGCGAAAATATTGGGCTGCAATTCTATTGGCCATGAAATGAAATTTTAGAAAAGAGTCAACCTCCATTGGCCCCACTGGAAAGTTATTATTCTTTTTTTAATTTCAGTTCTGGTAAGTTTGTGGATGAATATATACTGTACTAGCAAGGTGTTTTATTTCCAGGGATGCATGCTGGGAGAAATTTAGGGGCTCCATTGGGGTTCAGCTTGTATTTTGTTACTGAGCCTCATAAGTATTTAACAGTTTCAAACAATTCTGTTTTAAAAATAGGTGGTAAAATATTTTATTGGAACATGTAGACAGAAGCGAGGATAATTACTTTTATTTATTTATTTATTTATTTAGACCATGGGTATCAAACTCACTGCATCACATTGCCGTCACATGACATATTGTGATGTTTTTTCCCTTCTTGGAGCTGGGGTGGGCGTAACCTATGCGTAACACATCCGGCCTATGGGCTGCCAGTTTGACACCCATGATTTAGGCTGTGGTATATCAAACATGAGCTAGCAATGTATATTAACCTTTCAGAACATTAAATTAGTTAATAAGTAATGATTATTTTAAGGATTTTTTTTCAACTTCAGAGTTTGGTCCAGTGGTGAGATACAACCGGTACACCCCGGTAAGGTACGGGCATACCAGTGCCTGCTGGGAGCACCAGGTACCATTCCAGTACGGTGCTCCGGAGGGCCCGCCCGCCCTCCTTATCTGTATTTGAGCCGATTGGGGCTTATGCGCCTGCGCATGGAGCATATGGCAACTGGAGTGTCGCGGAGCTGTCACGGAGTGTCACAGGGAGTAAGTAAGCATGTGGGTGCGCGCATGCTGTGCGCATGTATGTGGTGGATGCCTGGTCCCGTTGCACCGTACCGGTTGCACTGGGATCCAGAACCCACCACTGGTTTGGTCTTACTAACTCACAACAGGAAGTATGTTCAATTTAAGCATGCTTTTATGGCTTAATGGGGGCCAGGTCAGGGGTGAAATTCAGCAGGTTCTAACAGGTTCTGGAGAACTGGTAGCTGAAATTTTGAATAGTTCAGAGAACCAGCAAATACCATCTCTGGCTGGCCCCAGAGGGGGGTGGGAATGGAGATTTTGCAGTATCCTTCCCCTGGAGTGGGGTGAGAATGGAGATTTTGCAGTATCCTTCCCCTGGAATGGGGTGGGAATGGAGATTTTGCAGTATCCTTCCCCTGGAGTGGGGTGAGAATGGAGATTTTGCAGTAACCTTCCCTTGCCATGGCCATCAAGCCATGCCCACAGAACTTGTAGTAAAAAAAATGAATTTCACCACTGGGCCAGGTGCTTTGCCCTCTTCAAAAGTAATCAAGGAGCTCCAAGATTGCTGTCAATATCTCTGCTGCTGGACGGTCCTTTTGGACCTAAACCGTCCCGTAGAGACGGTGATAGAGAAGTGCACATCCTGCTGATCTCAGCAAAGTCCCTGATTGATCCAGGAGAAGTTCTTTTTTTTTGGCAACAGAGAAGCAGCCATTAAGCTGTGGAAGGTTGGGACAGCCCCTGAATGGAGGAACAGCAGGAGAAAGAGTGTGTCGAAGTGGTGAGATAAATTTTTACTATTAGAGAAGAGAACACCCAAAAAGACTTAGAGTAAAATTAAAATTGAAAACACAAGAGAGTAAGCGGCGAATTAAGCCTGAAGATAATTTTGTTTTTTTATGGATGGATTTTTTTACAAATGCCTCTTACTTTTTAAATTGGACTGGTTTCTTTTTCCTTCTTCTTCTATTTTTCCTCTTTTTTCATATTGGTGGATTATTAATTTCTTTTTTCTTTTTTCAACACTCGGCTGGATTGTTTCTTTTTAAGAATTTTTCTTAAGTTTGGAATTCAAAGAGAGGGTTAAAAGCAGAGGGAAAAGAAGTAACACTACCACCTAGAGGCTGGAGGCTTGGAAACATTGTTTTTTATTCTTATTCCCTTTGAACGTCTGATTTATATCTTATACTTCAAGGGTTCTGATTTTGTTTATCGAAAGGGATGGTGGGAAGAGTATGGATTGTTTATTCAGGTGCTCTTCTGGAGTACTATCAATAGCTGGACTAGAGTGAAGAGAAAGCTTTGACTTGAAAGATTATTGTGAACTTGTTTGAAACTTAACAAAAAAGGCCTTGGATGTTTTAGTGGCAGTGTTTATAACCTGGAAGAATGGTGCAATATAAAGAAGAAAAAGAACTAACATTACAAATGATTATGCTACAAATTCAAAAGGTACAAATAAGTACAGAGGACATTGAAAAAGAATGGAGAATATAGAACAAAAAGCAGAAAAAAGAGTTGAGAATATTTACAAAACGATTATGAAATTTGAGGATAGTGTTCAAAAAATTGAAGAAAAATATGAACAAAGCGATAAGAAAATTGTTGATATTGACAGCAAATCGAGCATGGTGGAAATGACAGGAGTGGAATGTTGAAAGGAGAGATTAACGAACTGGAACTCTATCTTAAACCTCAAAATATGGAAGAAGAAAAGGGAAAAACTGGCAGAAGCATTGGTGATAACTAAAGGCAAACTGATGGAAGGAACAGATGGAGGGTTTCAAGTCTTTACAAGATCTGCAATGAACAACAAGGTGCCAAGAGAAGTCCAAATAAGATTTATCAAGAAAACAATTAGAACACAAATACTATAAATGCTAAGAGATATAAGATTGCACTACTACTGGAAGGACACAGGATGATGAAATGAAATGTTATAATAAAAATTAAGTTAAACTTAGTTAAATTTAGAGTATTATGTATAAAATAAAGTAATATAGTTATAGTCAAATAAATGATTAATAATGATAATAATGTGTATGTATGTATGTATGTGTGTGTGTATGTATATATATATATGTGTGTGTATGTATATATATTAATATATATAATATATATATATATATATATATGTATGTATATGTATATATGTATATGTGTGTGTGTATATATATATATATATATATATTAGATTGATAGTATGAAATTTTACACAAATTGTGAGGACTATGGAGAGAATGCTGAAAAGCTTTGTTATAAAAGATAAATAATTATATATAGAATATAAAGATGTAATACTATTGGATGATTTTAATGATGATTTATTTTAAATTTAGAATACTTTACAAAAGGGGTGTAATAATAGCTATAGTCAAATGAATGTTTAATAATCATAATAATTGTATACATATATATTAGATTGATGATATGAGACTTTATGTTAATTGCAAGTGAAGACTGCTGTGAGGAAGCACAAGAGTTTTGTAACCAATCAACACAGTGTAAGTAATTGGAGTAGGGTTTTTATACTCTGTGGTTTTTTTTATGCTTTTATTTTAAAAATAAAAACTTTTATTAAAAAAAGTAATCAAGGTGCTTGGGTTTTTTTTGTTGGAATCCAGGACTGAAATTAAACCGATAACATATCGATGTCAGAAGTTATAAAACTTTTTCAGAGTGGGAAACATTGAGGTTTGTGGACTAGAAATTGGAATATCCTATAATGTCACATCAAGGGTCACAGGTTCTTCATATCAGTGGATTGGGAAGTAAAATTGACATCAGATTCCTTTGATGCAAAAAATCAGAGGGTCCATTGACCCATGTGATTTAATCCTGTGAATTATGTGCATCTTTTAAGAAAATTTTAACGTATCTGGCAAAAATTATGGGGAAATCCTTCAATTTTAAAAATGTTAGGGTTATGTTAAATTGTATTTCAAAAATCTAGAATCCTGTGTCTTTGTGGAATTATGGGATATTGAGCCCAAGGGATTTGGAAGGGAGGGCGGGGAGGATGGGTTGCTAAGAAAATTATTTTGAGAAATCAGAAAAGTGACAATATTCCAGTTATTTAGCATTGGATTTTGGAAATATTTTATGCAGTTTACTTGATTTGAAAAGGTGATTTTCTTCACTAATCAGAAAATAAAGCTATATATTTTTTCTTTATGATGATATTATATCTCAATGGAAGGTGATACAATAAAGGAAATGGAATGGTGTGTTAAATGTGGTTGACAGATATTCAGCAAACTAAGCATAATTTTCCAGAACAACCTCCCCTTATGCCCAAAGAGAAAAGTTTTTGATCATGCTTGCTTCCTGTTCTAATATATGTGGGTGAAACATGGACACTAACCTCACAATCAATACAGAAGCTACGAGTGGCGCAAAGAGCCATGGAAAGGTACATGCTCAGCATTACAAGGCAAGATAGAAAGATCTGCACATGGATTTCAGAACAAATGAAAGTATACAATATAATCAAGAGAGTAAAAGAATTGAAATGGAAATCGGCTGGTCACATAGCAAGAAGAACTGATGGCAGGCGGACCAAGGCAGTCATAGAATGGATCCCACTTGATAAAAGGTGTCCACAAAAGAGGCCTAAAACAAGATGGATCGACATCAACAGCAAATATTGCAGGCTCAATTCAGTGGTGGGACTCAAAACTTTTTACTACCGGTTTCTGTGGGCGTGGCTTGCAGGGCAAGGATACTGTAAAATCTTCATTCCCTCCTGATCAGCTGGGACTTGGGAGGCAGAGAATAGATGGGAGCAGGGCCAGTCAGAGGTGGTATTTACCTGTTCTCAAAATTTCCGCTACCGGTTCTCCAGAACTGATCAGAACTGGCTGAATACCACCTATGGCCCAAATGGCAAAATAGCAATAGCAATAGCAGTTAGACTTATATACCGCTTCATAGGGCTTTCAGCCCTCTCTAAGCAGTTTACAGAGTCAGCATATTGCCCCCAACAACAATCCGGGTCCACATTTTACCCTCCTTGGAAGGATGGAAGGCTGAGTCAACCCTGAGCCGGTGAGATTTGAACAGCCGAACTGCAGAACTGCAGTCAGCTGAAGTAGCCTGCAGTGCTGCATTTAACCACTGCACCACCTCGGCTCTTCAAAAGAAAACCCAAGTCTCTATTTGTTGGAAACATGTAGAAGACACCTTCATCCTGCAGTAGATAGACAATGACTAAAATGAGTATTGTATTATATTATGTTATGATATGATATGATATGATATATTACTATCATGCTATTTTCCCATTTTAGAATAGAGTATTATAAGATTTTATTATAAACCATTTTAATGCAATTGCTAAAAATATATCATATTGTATTAAAATAGTTTGCAATGTAAGTGATGTCTTTAAGTGCTTGTTAATGGTCTATCCCCCAAATTAAATTTAAGAAGAGATTATGTATTTCTGACCTAATAAACCTGGTTTTACCACAGTTAGCATGGAAAAATACCAGGAGATTGTTGCAATTAACTGTAGCGGAGGTAGTCCCATATTTAAATGATTCACTAGGCAGTGTTTATAGTGAGTGAAAGTGTTGTCAGAATCCACATTTCTTGTTCACCAATTCATTAATATTTGTACAAGTCTGCTGTGGTCGAAAGGAAAAAAAAATACAAAAATACAATTAAATACACAGTTTTCTAAAAGGACCATTAGCAATAGTCCAAAAATTGCATGATAAAACATTTCAGTAAAGAGACAGAAGTGGATATTAAAAATATATGCGAAACACATTTTAGAAAGTTCTGGGAATAACTGAAATTACCATAAAGCAAGTGTCATCAAAACTCTCTGGCCTAAGAAAACCCTCTATAATATTTCAAGGTAATAATCATTTCTACTGTGCTGCATGGCAGTTTTTAATTATATTCTTTGCCACTTAGGTTATTGTAAGAGAAACCTGGCATCAAAATGTGTGGGCGAAGCTTCTTTAAGGCAATGCCAGCAGGTGTGACATACATGCCCACACATGTTCCAATCACCTTTTCCACTTTGAATCCAGTTCACTGCATACCTTCAAATGAAATAGTTCAATAAATCTTCTCGGGAAACAAACTTCTAATGGGAAAGCTTAGACCCCAATTGAGAGAGACAACATGGCTTTGGTTATGTATGAGCAATTAACCATGGTTTCTTAAATTGTATCAACAGAGGTATCTTCAAAGAAGTTTTTTAAAAAATCAAAATGGCAGCCTCATGGTCAAAATTTCCCTCTTGGGGCAGGCATCATGCCCTTTCTATTAGGGATACACCTGAATCCCAATTTTCTGTCTTCATAAAGCATCCTTAACCGTGGATTGACTTCACAGGTTGTGTTTATGGTACATATAAAACTAAAATATGACAGGCGCAATCACAAAATGTAATTTTGCAAACACATCTTCACTCTTTTAAACACTTCTGTTATTTTATTGCCATTCAGCGATGAGTAAAATTGAATGTTTTTCCCAATATAAATGCTTAGGAATACATTAAAGACCCCTCCAATGCCATAGTGTGTATATGGTTAGAATAATGGCTAAAGTAAGATGACTGCCAAGCATATCAAAATGTATGACTATCTCAACTTTTGCCTACATCCCAAATATCTTCCTGGTAACATAGGAAAAGTTACAAGAAGCATTCCTGGTTGATTTTAAAAAATCTTTCTTTTTTCCCCTTGTGCTCTTAAAAATTCCTTAAGAAGGGAAATCTGGTTTGTGCATTCCTTTTCACTGTATACATCCCCATTAGGATTTAGACTGTAGGGAAAATGAGACTTATGGAAAATGGAAACGATAATTCTTCTGAATGTCAATGAAGGATTCTCAATCATTCAAGTTATGGTTGTCCCAAAGGGGCTGTTCAAGAAGCAACTGGACTTCCTTGGTTTTTCCTTGAAAACATTTCATTTCTCATAAAAGCTTCATAGATGAGGTGAAACTTTTTAAAGTTCAAGAAGGAAAAAAACCCCAAGAAAGTCCATTTGCCTGTTCAAAAGCACCTTATGGATATAGATTTCCTGGTTGTTGTTTTTTTGGAAGAACAGAAGTCACACAACATTGTAAGAGAATAACTAGCTCAGACAATATAATGTGAGATGAAAAAGTCAAAGGCCAGGGGTGTCAAACTCAAGGCCCAGGGCTGGATAGTTTTGTTCGTATGTTTTCTCCAGAATGATAAAACAATGTTATGGTTTAATTTATTGGCCTGGTTCGTGCATCATGCTAAGATTCTAAGAGCCAAGGTGGCGCAGTGGTTAAATGCAGCACTGCAGGCTACTGCTAGATCAGCAGGTCAGCGGTTCAAATCTCACCGGCTCAGGGTTGACTCAGCCTTCCATCCTTCCGAGGTGGGTAAAATGAGGACCCAGATTGTTGGGGCAATATGCTGACTCTCTGTAAACCGCTTAGAGAGGCCTGAAAGGCCTATGAAGCGGTATATAAGTCTACTGCTATTTCTCATAGCCGACAGAGCAATGATGTAAACTAGTCTAACACTTTATGCAAATCCAATCACTGCGTTTAAAATTCTGGTGTGTTCTTGTAGCTCATTCCATTTTTCCTCTATATATAATGTCTTCATTTTCTGCCTCTTCATAGTGTCATGCTAATTGAATTAAGAGAGAGGCCTCATTATCAAAAGAAATGCTAAGCAACCAAAACAGACCCAATTTAGTTCACTAGAAAATCTTAGAAAATGTAATAGTGACATTAAGGGTTAGAGTATCAGTTGTATTAATTGGCAAGACTGAGATGAGCTTATTTTGAGTTTTAAAATAGTGTCATTATGGCAAGGTGTTAATGGGGATTGTGTCTTTCACATTTAATACGGTTGGAAGATTTAACTGTCCTGCTGGAGGTTCTTGCAAGACAGAGTAAGTAGCTAAAATATTTAAAATCTTTTACACTTACAAATATTTTCTCCTTTTAAGAAACCTCGCCAGTTTTTGAAAAATGGAGAGAGGGGCCATACAGGGATGGAATTGAAAAATGTTAACAACAGGTTCTCTGCTTGGTTGCTGGGTGGGCATGGCCTACTCAGCCCCTTGCACCACAGTGGGAGGGGCACTTTTATCCTCCCCAGGCTCTAGAGGTTTTTCTTGAGCCTCTGGGAGGATGAAAACGGCCTCCCCCAAGCTCCGGAGGCCCTCCTGAGGCTGGAAATGGGCTCATTTTCAGACTTCGGGTACTTCCAGTAGGCCTGATTTTATGCCCTCCCCAGGCTCTGAAGGCTTTCCTCGAGCCTCCAGGAAGGCGAAAACACCCTCCCCTGGGCTCTGGAGGCCCTCCGGAGGCCAGAAATGGGCGTGTTTCCAGACTTCCGGGATGCATATTTTTTGCCCTCCCAGAGCTTCTGTGTGGGCCCTTACCTGGCATGATGAATGAGCCAGGTGGAGACTCCTGGGAGGGGTGGGGTGGGAGTGGCCAGCCAGTCCTTGGTTGGGCGAATCGTACGTAAAATTAACATCTGGTTCACCCAAACCAATGCGAACCGGTGCGGACTGGCTAAATCCCACCCCTGGAGCCTTGTCTGAACCAACCCCAAATGGTCAAGAGACACTGTTAGGGATGCCTGAAGTTAATCAACCATGCTCAGTAGTGTCAGAATGGTTAGCAAACATTGCAGATTTGATGCAGGTTAGGGCTGGGAGTGGGGAAGTTGATCCTTCCCCACTTCTGAGTCACAGTATAGTCAAATGATAATTCAGAAAAAAGTGGCATCATAATCTTGCAATACAAGATCCAAAAAGGTTTTAATGCCCTCTACACATCCTTCAATTGGCAGAAAACTACACCACTATGAAATTTGCTATCTCTATTACTCATTCGCTCTATTGCCTCTTTATCAAGTCCTCGTAATTTCTGATCTTCCTCCATAATGGACAACAAAACCCACAGTTTTGTACACTATAAGACTCCCCATGGAAGGAATATGGGGAAAATTGTTATTTTAATATTGGTATAGCTAAGGACGATGTAGGTCTAGCTTATTCATAAGCTGAAAATGACATTAAGGCACCGTCATGGGGACATGGCAAAGAGATATATTGTGGTAGTTAATTATAAGTTGGCAAGTCTGGTGGGCTAAGGGACATAGAAATCAATTTCTTCTCCCTATATAATTCAGCCATGCAGCTAGCAGTTCAATTTATCTTAGTCAAGATGATAAGAGCTTCTGATTATAAGGTTTTTCACAGAAGACTGGTGTGTATGTGCAGGTCTCTTCAAACTTATCCTCCAGTGGTGGTTCCACTCCTACAATCGTAAACCTTGCAGCTAATGAACTTTATGGCAGGATTTAATGGCTAGGGAGTTTTCTCTTCCTCAAAAGCCTGGAACCAGTGGTTATATAATGCAACTGACTGGAAGGAGATGTAGTCAGACAACACAAAGTATTTCTTAACACAATGCATAAATAATCTGAAAATTTCATTACCACATGAAGTGGTAATTGCCACTAGTTTGCATTATTAAAAAAAAGAATTGGGTAAATTTGTGGATAAAAGATTCATTAAGAGCTATTAATGTTTCATCAGGTTAGCTTCTTGAGCTCACACAAAATTCTTCAATCTCACTCCTGAAGTATTTCCAAGTTAAATCCTACAACTCATCAGAAAAAGTATGAGTGCACTATTTATACACATTAGCTTTGTTTATAATTTTGGGAGTTGATATCCACACATCTTTAAGTTGCGGTGGTTGAGAAATACTGCTCTAAATGCTAAATAGTGCAAGATAATAACTGTGGGTGGAGGATATGTCTCTTTCTTTGCTTGTGGGCATCCCAGAGATTACTGGTTGACCAATAGCAATAGCCTTCAGATGGGCTCTGATCTGAACCAATAGAATTCTTCTTATGCAATGTTTTTTGGCCTGAGGAAGGAGCAACTCTCTAATTATTATTTTGACTTCTGAAGTCAAAGGAGCCTAGAGATATCATCAACAGAAGGTTGAAAGTTCATTTTTAGCAATTTCGGGGAATTTTTAGATAATTTTAAACTTGCATCACTTGGATCTTTAAGTAGCAAGATACTGCTAAATATTATAACACACACACCCCGCAAAAAAACCCCTCACATTGTTGTTGGAAGTTGAAGCATTATGTGTACAAGGGAGTGCTTTCTCAAGAGTAGAACTCTAACCAAGATCAGAATCAAAATGATTGCAGAGGCATCAATATTGATCCTTATTTGGAGTGTCAAATGCTATGCCCGTTTCTTATACCACAAAGCATCCATAAACTCATTGTTTTGGAGCAAAGCTCCATGTATAATAGTGACCAGATCTGGACACAGTAGCCCAAGTTTGATCTCACCAAGGCTGCACCTAGCAATGCTAATACTTCAAGTGATCTTGATACGATTCCTCTGTTGATACAGCTTAGGACTGCATTGGCTTTTTTTGGCAGCTGCCCAAATTTCCCAAGGAGAAGGAGCACAATTGCTATCACTGCCCAAGTAGTAGGGGCAAAGATGGTGCAGTCTTATGCCCTCTGCCTCGAATTAGGGCCGGGGTGCAGTCATCCAGTGGCCTGCTGCACCCGAGGACAGAGCTGCACATTCTCCCCATCCAGAGAAGCATCTGGCTGAGATCAGCAAGGTGCTGCACTACGTCCATTGCTCTCACTCAACAGAGGAGTGTTAAAATCAGCAGCACTTGCAGGCAGTGCATAAGGCAACAACATTTTTATTTCAAATGCAGGAATTGGCTAAAGGTAACACAATGGGTGGAATGTCTTACACAAACTTGGGAATGTGGATGAGCAAGATTGCTAAAGGATTTTTTTTTAAAAAAAATAGCACTGTTGTAGAAAAGATTTCTTGACTTCCAGGGAGATGAGAAGCGTGGGGAAAAGGTGCAAATCAACTCTGCTTAAATTAATGCTAGGTCTAATTTGAGCTGGAGAACTGCTTCAAACTGGCCCTCTGATACTTTCAGCTGTGGAGTCCTTGGTGCTCTCTGAGCTCTGTTGTTTCTTGCAGACATTTCATTACTACACTGGGTAACATCATTAGTGCCATTGAGGATGTTACTTAGTTGGCTAATGAACACTTGTGAGCAAATAATCCCAGCTCAGAGAGCACCAAGGAGTCCATAGTTCAACCCTGAAGCTAGAAATTTTCTCTTCTACGGAATTGTGGCAATTTCTACCCTCCTGGCAAGAAAGAAAGAATTCCTTTCCAGGAATCCAGGAGGCTCTTTTTGGTGTGCCTACCTCACAGGGCTTGACCCACAGGGAACTTCTCTCTTTGTCTTGCTATACACTCACAATCTTATAGCATTTTGTTGCAGATGTGATGGTATGTGAGAGTGACCTTGAAGAGGCAAGAGGAAGACTTACAGCCAGCCTGATAAGGGGTCATTGTTGTAGTCTCCAGCAGCCAGCAGAGCTGGCGGCAGACTCAGACAGTGCGGAGTTTGGGGAGGAACATGGGCCAGTCCGGGGAGTCCTGGGGAATGCTCTGCGTCGGAGGCAGAGATAGGGCCAGGGCCATCTGACAGTTATCAGCTGCCTTCGGAGGTCGGAGATCAGTGGGGGCAGAAGAACACTGAAGCCTGTTGCTGATGTCTGCAGTGCAGAGCTGCCAGGAGAAGGGAACAGTTAAGGAACAAGGGCTGACTTGGAGTAAAGGCACAGGTGGATGGTGAATGGCCACTCCCACAGGAATAAATAGGACAAAAAAGGGGGGGAGTGGAGTTTGCAGGAGACAATTTGCTCATTTAATTAGTGTGAAGATTTGTTTGGTGACTCTCAGGTGGGCTCTTTGCCAAGTAGTTTCTTGTACAGCGTTGCGTTTGGGAGATATCAGCCTGGCAGCTCTCCCAGCCTGATAAAGTCTGTGGTTGTAATTCACCTTTGAAAGACTGTTTGCTGGGACTTTGCTGATGTGAACGAGAGGATTCACATTAGCTAATAAAAGGGAATATGTCGGGACAAGGGAGTCTGCTTTGTGATTTTGTGAAGCCTAGGCCAGAACCGCCATTCTGTCCATAGGTGAGGGGAAGCATGGGAAGCTTTTCAGGAAGGAACCTCTCTAGTTTTCCCAAAGAAAGAGAGAAGGGGAGAAATACTCTCACTCATTCAAGATTCTGTGTAATGTAACCTTACAATAAAGAAAGTTCTGACTGGGTTTTTTGTCAGGACTATCTTCAAAGGCTAAGAGCAGCCCTTCCTATACAGAGATAAACCTTAAGCTCACAGGAGAGTGCAAATAAATGAGATAAAGTTGTAGAACACGGGTGTCAAAAATCGCAGTGTTTTGGTTGCCGTCACGCAATGTTTCACCGACGTTTCACGACGTTCTCCCCCATTCCGGAGCTGGGCTGAGCGTGGGCCACGCGCGTGACACTCCACTGTGGGCCGGCCAGTTTGACACCCCTGTTGTAGAAATGTGGGTTGAGGGAACACCTGAATGCTCTTTGATGATCAGAGGCTGAGCTATAAGAACAACAGCTAAGAAATGTGCTAGATACAACGCAACAGCCTAAGCAGGAAAGTTTTAAACAATGTTTGTCGTCAGCTGAGCTGTTAAAAGTCTAATCTCTTCAGTGGCAGTGAAAAGCTCTATTAATGCCGAGGAGGTTTAGAACAACAGTGGGAAAACAAGGGTAGAGATAAAGAAGGGGGTGAAAAAAAAATGAAAGTAGCCTTGTCGGTTTCTAAAACACAAAGCTGCCATCGGTAAAACCAAGGAAAATAAGAGATTTTTCTTCTTAAAGCCACAGCAGCATCATATATAATAAAAATACTACAGGGACAGGATAGAAGAAATATAGTATGTCCATAACAAAGAGCCATAGGTTATAACTATGACGAAGAGGGCTGTTACAAGCCCACAGACTGTGCGTCTAAAAATTCCGATATAAATGCACATGATTCCATCACAGATGTTTTATAACTAGCGTAGTGCAGGAAATTGGCTATATTGGCTACAAAGAAATTCCATATAAAAGAGGGATGGCCCCAAATCCATTTTTGGCCTTGACAAAAGAGAGTCCTGTCCTTGTAGTTCCTTTTCTCTGTTTTCCCCTCTGTTTTCTCTACACACATAAAAAGGAACAAAACAAGGATAGTCCAAGTGCTACATAGCAAAGACATCCTAAATTATACAGCTAGTCCTTGACTTACCATAATGGGATCATATTTTGGGTCATAAGTCTGTTGATTGTAGAATGAGGTACCTACATGAACACACCCAATTTTATGATGATTTTTATGGCAGTCATGAAATGAATCACATGGCTGCAAATCTGAACAACTATTTTCTGAATGGGAGTGTGGGGTTTTTTGGAGCCATAATTGGCACAAAACACCATTGCAACTGCAGTCATGTGACTGTGACACTGCAGCCAGGCACAAGATTGTAATCTGGTTGCCAAGTGCCTGAAAAACAGTGTGACCAGTAGGGGAGGTGCAGAACACAACATTTAAGACAGGAAGTGCTTTATAAGCTGTAAACAGAAGTCCTCCTTGAGGGAGATGGGAGCTCTAGAAATGTGAAATATAAACATCCTTTCTGTGCTGTCATAACGCTGAAAGATAGTAAAACAACAAACGACCAGTTGTAAGTCAAAGGGCTACCTGTACTCTGTTTTTTTAACTGAACATTGTTCCTCACTGGAGCTCATCGTCTCACTAACAGCTGATGATGAACAACTATAGAAAACCATTGACCATGTGCTTATTCTTCCTTCCAGATCATTGTCAGGGGACACTGGCATGGTGACCAATGTGTTTGGGAATCAGGAGCATCTTCCTGGCTCCTTAGCATTGGTGTCAATTATTATACCCTTGGTTATTGTAACCATTCTCTTCTCAGAAATCATCTTGTCATATCCAAATTGAAGGCGAAGAAAAATGCAGAAATGAAAAGCCGCTATAGGAAATCAAGCATCATAAAGATGATTAACTCAGCGATGCATGGAAATGGGATATAGATCCTATAATGCTTATAATCGAAAAGGTTTCCAAGCGACTGGCTTTGCTGTTGGAAGCTGACTGAGAATCTCCATAGACAATTCCTGGATCATTCCTCTCCTTTTCCAGATAAACACAGAACGCCTAGACCAGTGATGGTGAACCTTTTCGACACCGAGTGCCTAAACTGGAATGTGCATGCATGTGCGTGTGCCAGAGCACCAGAAACCCGAAGACCAGCAGGCCGGCACGCACATACCTGTTTTTGGGGCCGGTTTGGGGTCATTTTCAGGGTGTTTTTCGGCCTGTTTTTGGCTGAAAGAACAGCCTGGAAAATGGCCCAGAAAAGGCCTGAAAAATGCCTGGTTATTTTGGCCATTTTCCAGCCATTTTCAGACCATTTTCTGGCACTCCGGTGCCCCCAAAGATCAGCTGGCCGGAAACCAGAAGAGCAGCTGGCGATGGCATGTGGGCCCACAGAGAGGGCTCACGCGTGCCATAGGTTCGCCAACCCGGGCTTAGACTATCTGAAAGACACAAATAGCCGTGTTCTTCGGGCAGTGGGCATATTTAGCATTTTGAGAGCATGTTGTGGGCTCTGTCACAGAATAATGTTCAGGGGGTGGGGGTCTTTACAGTCATAAAAAAGAACAAAGAAAGGGAAAAAATAACTGTCTTTTTTAAAAAAAATTACTAGGAGACAAACTGGAGATACAACTCTTCAACACTCACTGTAGTTCTTCAAGATGCCCCTTTCACATCCTAATTTACTGTTAAGACTATTGCTGCACAGGTAGGAAGACTTCTGAATAAATTACTTTTATGTTCTGTACCAGTTGGTATACATGCAGCATGTCAGCTTCCTAGTAAATATCGTAAGAAAGCTTATATTTTAAAAATCAGGTGGAATGAAAATCTGCAAACTTCTGCACATTATCACAGGCTCACAGCTATTCACAGCTCAAGACTCCACCGTTTCCTCCTTGGTCTTAGTCTATTCTTATATCTGTGTGCTACAATGTTGTTAAGAAATCTGAAAGGGGATGAGGCATTGCCCTTATAGCACTTTGTGCTAGAGAAATTGTTATCTATCTATCTATCTATCTATCTATCTATCTATCTATCTATCTATCATCTACCTACCTATCTACAATACCTACCTACCTACCTTACCTACCTATCTATCTATCTATCATCTACCACCTACCTACCTACCTACCTACCTACCTACCTACCTACCTACCTATCTATCTATCTATCTATCTATCTATCTATCTATCTATCTACATGCATCTCAGTAAATTATATACATTAAATTTATCCTCCATCTTTTCACACAAAAGCATTCTTACATAACATTCTTTAGCATAACAACCCTTTGCCCAGCTTAGACTGAAAATTGTGACCAGCTAAAATGGAACTCAACAACTTTCCATGGCTGAATCAGATCTCCACCCTCAGTTTGGGGATAGGGTGGCACATGAGCCCATATTGAGGTTTCAAGTTTTTACAGATTTCTGTTTTCTTTGGGCATTTTCAACTTGTCAATGGCTCAGAATTGCATGGTAAGGAAGGAGAGAGATGTATTTTTTTAAAATCAATAATAAGTAATCAACTCTAGTCTTTTCTATCTTGCTCAAATATTAACTAGACTGTCATATCACACTTTCAGTGCAGCTAAAAAGTAGGGACCTTTTCTTCTGTGTGGGTTCACTTCAGAGGTGGGTTCCTACCTATTTAGTCCGGTTTGGCAGAATAGGTAGTAACTATAGTGGACCTTGACCGTACCAGTTCTATCCTCGGCGGTGCCATCTTGATTTTCTGTTTGCACATGTGCAGAACAATCTTTATTGAAAAAAATGTAATTTTTATTCCGTTTTTAATGTTGTGTACATACGCAGATCATTTTAAGTGCAAATGTGCCTGGGAGCGAGCAAGAGCGCGTGCGCAAAATTTTTTCGGGCACCAAACTGGTAGTAATGGTGGCCACAACCCACCCCTGGTTCACTTCCTTCAATGGTGCCCAGAAGTGCAACTTCTCAAGGAAAGCCCTTCACTTAAGGGTAACATTTCCAACTGGATATCTCGCTCAAAGGCAGAGGAATAACTGTAACACCAAAAACGATTTTTGCTGGTTTTGCAATGCAAGGTCGGGATTCTGCCCGTTTCCCTGTGGGGTGTCCTTGGAAGTAGGTAGCAGAATGCTGAGAATTCTGCAAAAAACGAAGCCGCACAAAGCAGCTCTTTGATTAAATCACAACAAGCCTCATTGATCCTTATGTGCACAAGGCTCTTTTTAAAATAAGCGGGGAGGGAGGCATCCCAGGGCTTTGTTGGCTGCATTGTTGCCAGATAATGTGTCCAGCCGCCTGGCTTTCCACATCAAACCTATCAGATAATTCCGGGTAATTCTCCCAGGTCACTTGGCAAGAGGCATGGAGAGAATTCAGGCAAGTAGACAGATGGTCCTTTCCTTCTTGGTACAACCAATAGTAGCTACTGGCCTTGGGGCAGAGGTGGGTTCCAGCTGCTGCTACTGCCGATTTGCTGAGGGGACGGGCGGCATGCACGTGCTTGCTTCGCGTGCATGCGCATGTGCAGTACTTAAAATATGCTTTTGCGCATGCACAGAAGTAAAAACAAGATGGCGCTGCCTATGGTGCCACTGAGACAATCGGTTTTGGGGGCGTGGCAGGCCAAATTACTGCCGAATTTTTCGGAGTAGAAGATGCACCTTTTTTCCTCAAAAAAGAGACTGAAAATCATGTTTAAGTGATCGTCCACTAGGACTCCAAGGTCTTCTCACAGTACTGTTTTTGGGCCAGGTTCGCCTAATCTGTACTTGTACCTTTATTTTTTCCTGATTTTTTTCTGTTTTTCAAGTTTCCTGCTTGAACAGGGGATTGGACTAGAAGACCTCCAGGTTCTTTCCAACTCTGTTATTCTGTTATTAGTAATCAAAATGTGCAGAATCAGAGTCACTGGCTGTTTCAGGCTGATATAGGCCTCCTTTCCAGTCCCTGATTACCCTTACATGACCCCCATTCTACTGTTCTCTCTCAAAACAATTGAACCCAATCATGCCATTCTGGTCAATATTGCACTGTGCGGTTAGACTGCTCAACCAGCATAATCTTATGCCCCTTAGCATTAGAGTTGTTACTAATTTAGCACAAGGTTGGAATAATAGACAGTAAATGAAGCAGGCTTAAATCATTGCAATAGAACGTCATACTGTACCCTAAAAAAACAGTTGCAAATTGCAAACATTTTAGTTAAAGAATGAAATCATGAACGTTTATTTTTCTGATGCTCTAGACCAGTGATGGCAAACCTTTTTCGCCTCCGGTGCCAAAAGCACGCATGCCCTCGCTTGGGGTATGGTGTGTGGGGCAAACTCCATGGCGTGGCACTGAAATGGAGAAAAGGGCAACAGAGCAGCCACCATGAGGGAGGGAAAGCTGCTTTTCTTCTTTCCTTGCTGCTTGTGTTTCCCTCATGCCAGCAGCTCTCTTCCTCATTTCCCTATGGTGTTGCAGCGCCCAGGAAGGATCCTCTTTGATAGCGGGGTGGGGTGAAGTGGGGTGGGAGAGATGGACAGAGCAGCCAGCAGGAAGGAAGGAAGCCGCTTTTTCTCCTTGCCTGCTGCTTGCCTTTCCCTCATGCTGGCAGTTCCCTTCCTCATTTCCGGGTTGCCTGTTGGGCCGTTATTCTCCCTCCGGAGGCTTCAGGAGACTTCCCTGAAGCTCGGGAGGGTGAAAAAACAGCCCAACATGCAAACCGGAAGTCCATTCCTGAACTTTTGGTTTTTGCAGTGGGTGGTTTTTCGCCCTCCGGAGCCTTCAGGGTAGCCTCCGGAGAGTGAAAAGCAGCTGAAAAATCAAGGCCGAAAATCAGCTGGCCAGCGTGCACATGCGCACTGGAGCTGCCAGGGCAACGCCTTCGCATGCCCTCAGAATAGTTCCATGTGCCACCTGTGCCATAGGTTTGCCATCATGGCTCTAGACAGACAAAACCCCAGCTGAGAAATAATCCAACTGGCTTGTTCTAGTTTAAAACTTAGCAAGAGAACCCAAGGAATTAAAACAGCATTTGGAAATGATGATTTCCTAATTGCCATAAAGAGGCCATCAAGCTTCAGCATTTCCCCCCACTGGCTGGTGAATTCTAGATTGAAGTCCACCCATCTTAAAGTTGCCAAGTTTGAAATATACTTATTATCAGTTTGACAAATTGGCTCAGCCTCGCTTATTTCAAGTAGACACCTTAATTTCCTTTGTTCTTCTAAATATGTTTTTTTTTTCATTTTTAATATTCTGTAATATTCTGGTCCTTGGATATGATTTTTCATTTTTAATATTCTGTAAGGCAAGAAACAAGAAGACAAAATAATGTCGCAGAACAATGGCTCTCAACATTGTCATAGTTTAGGTATATCACTAAATTTATCAAAAGTGGAGTTGATATCACTTTATGTAACTTAAATAAGATAAATTAGATAAGCTTTCCAAATGATAGAATGAATCTTTCCCTCTGAAAAGCCAGTATTAGAATTTTAGGGTTAGCTTTCCCCATAAGAGGAATTCAGCATACCTTAAAATGCCAATTGTTCAATATAATCTGTCTACAAATTTCCATTTCTGAGCAATTATTGATTAGGTAGCCAAGTGTAAGAATTTGCTGAAACAACGTACTCGTTTTGTTCAATTATTGTTATGTTCCTCAAAAAATAGTAATAGTCTCCATTCTAGTTTTTGTTTAGTTATTCGAACTCTTCAAATATCATCTTTCTCTTCTTAATTTACATGGGGGAAATTAAGGCTCCAGATCTGCTAATCTTGCCCTTATTGCAACCTGCAAGGACAGTCCCTTCTGCCAATTCTCAAGGTGCAGCTAGACTCAGTTGGTCAAGAAGCTCTCAAACTTCTGAATATGAAGATTCAGAATAGCAAGTCTAATAGAAACAATTAGCAATAGACAAACAGTACAGAACCAGCTCGCCTGGATTTGATTGCTTATTTGTTTTAAAGTCCTATATTTATCTTTAATTAAACAAACCCTCAGCCTGTACACGAGGACTTTTCCTCCTGGCAGCATGAAATTGTTCCTCCCGATCTGAGCTGGTAGAAAAGAATCACTCTGCTTGACTGCCAAGGGTTGTTCTACTAATTAGGCTGTGACTGGTGCTGTCCTTAGAGTTTAATGTGGGACAAATTTAAAGAAAGTGAATCCACCAAGGCTTTGTTTACTTTCCCACCTGTGAGTGATAAAACAGCCATCAATAATTCTTCCTGGCGAGAGTTAAGCAGGAGGCACCAGACTGGCTAGACCAGGATGGGGAACCTTTTCGGCACTGAGCCCAAATTGGAATGTGTGTGCATGCGCACACTGGAGCACTGGAGCACCGGAGCACCATAAACCCCAGACCAACTGGCCAGTGCACATGCATGTGCTGGCCAGCTGGTCTTGGGATTTACAGCATACGCATGCGCACCGCCCAGCTTGTCTTTGGGTTTATGGTATCCCAATGTGCAGAAAGAGTAGCTGGCCAGTGTGCATGCATGCGCTGGCAATGGCACGTGGGCCCACAGAGAGGGCTCTGTGTGCCATAGGTTCGCCATCAAGGGACTAGACCATTATTTTTGCCATCTTTCAAAATCTCTTTCCTGAATATCTTTCTGCTTCTTGCTTGCTCGCTCTCTCTCTCTCTCTCTCTCATCTCTCTCCTCTCTCTCTCTCTCTCTCTCTCTCTCTCACACACACACACACACACACACACACACACACACACTTTCTCTCTAACTCTCTTTGTTAGCCACATTAACATTTCCCGAGTGACAGGTTGTACGGAGGGAGCACTTCAGGGGTGGGTTTCCAGTTCTAACCTCTTCTATAGAAGAGGTTCCACAAATCTACAGTGCCATTTAGAACCAGTTCCAGCTCCCTCCCCCCACCCGTCCGCACATCATCAAGATGAAGAGCGAGAGAGGAATTCTGGGAGTTGAGTCCATAAGTCTTAAAGCTGTCAAGTTTGAACACCCCTGGGGTTTTTTTCTAAAGGGTTAGGGGTGCAAAGGTCTTGTAACTTGACAGCTTTAAAACTTGCATGCTTCAATGCCAGAGTTCCTGAGCCAACATGACTGGAGGAGGAATTCTGGAAGTTGAAGTCCACAAGTCTTAAAGCTGTCAAGTTTCAATACTCCTGGTTTTTTTTTAAGGGTTAGGGGTGCAAGGGCCTTGTAACTTGACAGTTTTAAGACTTGCACACTTCAATGCTAGAGTTCCTGTGCCAACATGACTGGAGGAGGAACATTTTGGTTACAACATGGCTGGCAAACCACTCCACCTGGTCACATGGCCAGCAAGCCACTCCCACAAAGTAGGTCACACCTACAGAAGAGGTTCTAAAACATTTTGAAACCCACCACTGGAGCACTCCAATCTGGTGATCAGTCAGAATTTTCTGAATATGAGGCTAGCACTATCTGAGCCCTAAATCTTTGTCCTAAAATGATAAGTCTCAGTCACAAAAGAGTGGGAATTTTCTCCTGCTTCACCTCATGCTCAATTGTCTTTATCGATGTCCAGTCACACAGGCTATTTTGGGGCACATGCTCTCCAAGAACAAGTGAGATATGTTCAAAAATGAATGCACATGTGAAAACACTAAAGAAGGAGAAATAGCTGAAGAAGAGACTAAGGACACGAAGAGATGAAAAAAGGAAAGTAATGAAGGTGGAGACAAGGATGCCTGAAGAGGACTGTAGTGGACGCGGTAGACATAGGAAAGGGTGGGGGTTGTTTGCTGACAATAAGAAATTCACTCTCTTTTATGCTTCCCAAGATTATCAATTTAGTTCTACCATTGTTCTGAAAGCATGTTAAACTCTTGTTTCTAAGAAGTCTGGCAAATGTTTGGAAAACACAAGTCTGATATTATATGGACAGATGCATCTGTAAAAGGTCTGAAGTCCATATTTTCTCTAATCCAGCACAAAATAACCATTGAAGATAATCCACAGTGGACGTACTTGCCTAAATATGGTCAATATTAAATGGGGAGAGTCTCCTCCTCCTTCTCCTCCTCCTCTTCCTCCTTTCCTTCTCCTCCTCCTTTTTTCTTCTTCCATCCATATAATCAAAGAAGCATCCTAGAACTTGTCCATGAAAAAAATTCTGTAGAGTAGAAATGGGACACAGTAGTTTAAAACTAAAGCATTTAAAAGATAACTTTAAATTGATTCCAGTATAGGCTGGGAGGGTAACACAATTATAACATCATAAGGACATGACATTAAAAATAGTCAAGGGCATGTTTGTACATCAGTTAAAGGAATGAGAATGGACCATACAATCAGTTAGGGAATCCAATCCACTTGGATTCCCTTAACTCTCTGTTGCAACCAATAGATTCATGTCATACGATGGTGGCCAGGAACATCTCAGTGCCAACACTCTAATTAGGAAATTCCTTACCATTACAGTAAAAGGGGTGACTGCTTTTTCAAGCAGGTGTAGGATAATAACTGGCAAATCTAAACAGCATACTAAAAAGCAGAGACATCACCCTGCCAACAAAAGTGCATATAGTCAGGCTATGGTTTTCTCAGTTACAATGTATGGCTGTGAAAGTTGGACCATAAGAAAGGCTGGGTGCCAAAGAATTGAGGCATTTGAACTATGGTGCTGGAGAAGACTCCTTGAGAGTCCCTTGGACTGCAAGACAATCAAACCAGTCAGTCCTAGAGGAGATCAACCCTGACTGCTCTTTAGAAGGCCTGAAGATGAAACTCAAGTACTTTGGCCACCTAATGAGAAGGAAGGACTCACTGGAGAAGAGCCTCATGCTGGGAAAGATTGAGGGCAAAAGTAGAAGGGGGCAACAGAGAATGAGGTGGCTGAATGGAGTCATCGAAGCAGTAGGCCTGAGCTTAAATGGACTCCTGAGGATGGTAGAGGACAGGAAAGCCTTGAGGTATGTTGTCCATGGCGTCGCGATGGGTCGGATATGACTTCGCAACAGGATAATAACTGTTCCAAGATGAACTTGCTTCTTAAACAGCATTATTGAACATTGTTTTAAAAGTTTATATTGTTATTATCTTGTTCAAGAGTAGACCTTTTTATTATTAATATTGCCTTTTTATATTCCATTCTAACCCATCAGGTCTAATTATGGCTAATCATAAACAACAACAACAACAACAGCTGTACGTATACATTCTTAACTCTCTGGTTTTCTGCATCTAAAATGTCCTGAAGAAAATCTAACTAGTTCCTGACTACTTTACTCCTTGTTCTCCCTTGGAGAAGTCACAATTTTTACGGAGACCATTCATCCTTTGCTCATCTGGATTTTGCAAAGTTTCTTTGCCTCCTCATTTATTTTCATCTTTTCTCCTTAATGCCTTCTGCAGTATTCAAGAAGGTGATACTTCAGACTGTCCCTTGGCTCCAACCCTCTGCAGGCTCTTCCTCCTCCTGGGAAGCTGAAATATTAGAAGCATGTTTAACCAAACACCAAAGGAGTTGGGTAGTTCTGCCAATGAACATAGAAGGAGATTAGGCAAAATAAATAATTACATATTGAGAAAAAAAATGGCAGAATGACAAGTTGGAGGCTGTATCCTGTGAGGTTTAGCTAAAAGAAACAAGACTAGAAGATAAAGCTTGTGCCCTATATATCTGCTTGGTTATTTTCTTTATTTTGTCTGATTTGGTTTGTGCAAATCTATCACAACCAATAATGAAACTTGAAAATCTTGATTTCACTTTGTTCCTTCAATAGAGTTGAAG
This sequence comes from Thamnophis elegans, assembly GCF_009769535.1. Lineage (NCBI taxonomy): Eukaryota > Metazoa > Chordata > Lepidosauria > Squamata > Natricidae > Thamnophis > Thamnophis elegans. The sequence continues at coordinate 156,001,021 of NC_045541.1, read as the reverse complement.
GAGGAGAGGAACAATACTTCAATAGATCCAATTACAGGGATGTGGTGGCTCAGTGGTTAAGACACTGAGCTTGTCAATCAGAAGGTCGGCAGTTCAGAGGTTCAAATCCCTAATGCCGCATAATGGAGTGAGCTCCCGTTACTTGTCCCAGCTTCTGCCAACCTAGCAGTTTGAAAGCACGTAAAAAATGCAGGTAGAAAAATAGGGACCTCCTTTACTGGGAAGGTAACAGCGTTCCATGCGCCTTCGGTGTTTAGTCATGCCGTCCACATGACCATGGAGATGTCTTCAGACAGCGCTAGCTCTTCGGCTTAGAAACAGAGATGAGCACCGCCCCCTAGAGCCGGAAACGACTAGCACGCATGTACAGGGGGAACTTGTACCTTTACCTAGTAGTTGTTATCATTGCATTTGTGAGAAAAGTCTCATATCAGGGTCCCCAAACAGCCTGTTTATAGGTAGTTATTGCTTATAATTTATCTCTTAGACTATTAAGGGTGAAGTGTTCCCATGTAGCTGCTTCCATTAATTTCAGTGACATACCCACAGATTTTCCTGGTTTCAGTCACTGCTGTGTGACTGCCAAAATAATGAATGCAAGAGGACTTGCTAAGGCTGAGGTTTCACCATCCAGCTTCTCTGGAATAGGGGCAGTTATTCTTTCAGTTTTGCAATCAAGGAAAAAGAGCTTCAAACCATTTACATAGATACTGCCTTAAGAAAGACTCTCCTTAAATGAGGACAAGAGCCTTGCTGATTTGATTTCCAGTATTCTGTATCTTTACCTCTCCTTTTGTGGCAGTAAACCTAATTTAAAAAGCTATGTTGTGCTCTATTGTCATTCAGGTCAGAATTATCCCAAAGGTGGGTTGTAGGTTTTTTCCCAAAAGGCAACTGGACTGTGTTTTCCTTAAAGTTGTTTCACTTCTCCTCCAAGAAGCTTCTTCAGTTCTTACTGAATAGTGAAAGGTGGAAAGATTTCTATTCCTGGTAGTCATCTGGTTGTTAGCACACTTGAGGCCACTTGGAGGTTTATCTGTGCCCTCAGGGTGTGGAAGCTTCTTGGAACTGCTGAACCCTTTCTTACTGCAAGGTCTTTCCGCGGAGAATTCTCATGTCAAACACATAGATATAATTTCTTCCTTTTCCAAAATGCTTTGTCCAATTGTCTTCTAAATCTCAGAAAAGAGATCTTATCATTATGTTTTATGATGACTGCTATATCTGTACCTTCATATTTCTTGGTCCAGGGGTTTCTTCTATCATTGCAGTTTAGCTTCTTCAAAATCAGTTTGTTCTATTTTTCACTAGAGTCCTGTTTAGGTGGTGTTTGTACATAGAGCTCAAATTGTAAACAGCAATGAGCAGTTATCTTCAGTCATTTATGGGATACTGGGCAGTTGTCTGCAGTGGGAATCTTCATGTCTGTTCAAAAGCCTTCATGTCATCAAACACTCTGTTAAAATATTCATGACTGGGAGAGAGATGAGAACAAGATCAGCCAATGAATAGGCATAGCAATTAAGTCACCCAATGGGAGCTTAAACAGATCTGAGTCTGTGCAGAGAATTGAAACAGAAACTTAAGATGAAAGCATTCTGCTGCTTCGAGAAGCAAACTAGCACTGGGCTTGACTGCTAAAATGAAACTTAACTGCTTGTGTTTGCCTGTAACTCTCCTGCCTTGTGTTTACTTGGAAGAACCACCTGTTGGTATTGTACATTTATTCATCTATTCTTATGTATATAAAGAAGTTAATGAATCCAGCTGAATCAGTTATCTGTTTTTGCTTTCTAGATTTGGATTTATGCAACAAACTCTGACACACTCCATCATCATTTATCCCCACTTTAGACAATAACGCCCTGTTTATGGGGACTGGTTTCCTTCTAAAACCACCAGTGCCACAAGGAAGGAAGCTATTCATTATTATTGATATGTTCAATTCAAACTAAAATCTCTTATAGAGCTGCTTTGTTGGCCAATTATCTGCAGCCAATGGATTTTTTTTTGTAAGCGAAGGAAATAATATACTATAGCAACCCTTAGAAATTATTCATGCACAGATAAATTGGGTTTTTAATTAAATGGCATGCTCTAATACACTACCCAATAGATACCGTAATAGCTGTCTTTAATGCTCCAGCCATATCTGAGTTTTAACGGCAGAGTGCAGGGATAATTATAATCCATAGGATATACAGCCCCATCTGGCTGCTTGTGACACCCACAATACTGCTCTTTGGTGAAATTCTTTCTGTTGCTCCTGCTGTTGTTATTAAACAGAAAATAGAAGAACATAAATAAATAAATAAACAAAATAAATAGAAGAACAAGCCACATGGAAAGGAGTCGAGATGACTTCCACAATGGTACATTTTATCTCATCGACTTTCTAGACTTTTTAAGGGTGTGTGTCAGACATAGATATTGCATACCTAGATATTGTTGGAATAATTCACCAAAGGCTGCTGAGCCAACTCAGTTGCTATGAGTTTGGCACGGTAGGAGGACATGTACCATCATCCATTGACAAGACAGGTAGGGCTAAAAAGGGCCCTTCTCACTTTGTGAGCTAGTAGAGACTCAGAGTGTTGGTTCCAAAGTTTTTAAACCTAAAACTTCAATCTAAACTGGTGTCCAGTGAATTATGATGACACACGGAATTCAGGCTTCAGTTAGAGAAAGAGAGATTTAGAACTGACAGAAAGGTGTAACAGTTTTATATAGCATGTTGTTAAACTGTGAAAATTGCTATCAGAATCTGAAAAGTTGCAGGCAATTTGGATGGTGTTAAAAGGAAACTGAACAAAGTCAGGGAAGATCCAACCAGTGGTGGGATTCAAAATTGGCTTGGTGGGCATGGCTTAGTGGGCGTGGCTTGGTGGATGTGGCATGGCTTGGTGGGCGTGGCAGGGGAAGGATACTGCAAAATCCCCATTCCCTCCCCACTAACCTGCTTTCCAGCTCCGTTCTCCTGTGCAGGACAACAAAAAGAACACCCAGCTGATCAGCTGAGACTCGGGAGGCAGTGAATAGATGGGGGTGGGGCCAGCCAGAGGTGGTATTTGTCGGTTCTCCAAACTACTCATAATTTCTGCTACCGGTTCACCAGAATTGGTCAGAACCGAATGAATACCACCTCTGGATCCAACGATCCCTGGCTAGAAGGCTGGTGGCAATTACTATCTCCTATATCAGAGGCAGCCCAATTTCAGTGCATTTACTAAAAAAGTAGTAGCAGAAGACGACTATGAGCCTCCCAGATTCATCTGGTTGGCTACAATGATCCAGATTGAAGACTTCTGATCCAACAGGAGTCTTCTTATGTAAGGTGTGGAACAGAAAGAACAGTACCTCTAAGTCTTCAATAAACTGAAAAAATTCACCAAGAAAAATCTGAAAAAAAATCTCAACTAGTCTGAAAATAAAATAGAAAAGAAGCATCTTATTATACAGAAGAAATCTGAGAAATCACAAGGAAGGTTTTAGAACAGCATTCATTAGCTAGAAACCTTTCAAGGGTTTATTAGGAAGGAGATCAGAATTAGAGAGATATTCTTAAATGTTTATTTAAGTATCTGTGTTAAAGTGGAATATCAATGTTTTTGTCCAGCTGAACCAAGAAAGTAACCAGCAGGCCAGAGGCTCAGAATTGAAGTAAATTATGAACAAGAAACGCTCTCCTTTACAAGGGAAGTTTAAACTTAGCAGTTGGAAAGTTTGGCTTTTATTTTCTGCATATTTAATGGAACTCCAGGCACAAACTTCAAAGATTCCTGTGTTGCAAAGCAGAAGCCTCCAAAGATTCCTTGAGATTTAGTCACTCCCAAACTTCACCTGGTCCTGACTAACAACTCTGACTTATGCATAACCCATTGTCTGCTATTTGGGCTGTTTGCCAGATTCATACATGAAGACATTGCTGCAATATCATATACCACACACAATACATACAATGCCATATAGACAATGGTCAGAACTGGCATGTTTTTTTCAGAGCACCAAAAGAAATGGGATTAAACTTCTGAAGCGCTGTAAACATGAGACTGTGATAGGAAGAACTAATTTGTAATTTCCATTGTCATCAGTGGTGGTATTCAGCCAGTTCGGATCGGTTCAGGCGAACCGGTAGTGGGGACTTATGGGCCAGCCCATCAGCCCCGGCTCTATGCTGTGCTATTTAGCCACATTTTCTAAGCCATGTGCATGTGTGCAAGACGGGTGCATGAACAAAGAGCATGCATGGAAGGTGCGCACACTCCCGGAGTGAGCACGCATGCGCTCTCACAGTTTTGGTGTGTGGCAAACTGAACATCTGATTGTTATGATGTATCTCTTTGGGGGGGGGCATTTGGAAGTTGGAGTATCATATTTGTGTGTAATCCTAGTGCTACAGACACAAGATGTTGTGAATTCACAGAGAGAGAGAAAGAGAGAGAGAGAGAGAGAGAGAGAGAGAGAGAGATTTCATAAATTTTTGATAAGAATATCATGTTACTCATGGAACTCAGTGGATAATTATGCAATGCATTCCCCAGAGCCAATCAGGTATATATCTTTGCCTCCTAACACAACATTTAAAATCCACACCCACACCTCTACTATACTATTTACTCACTTTTTATTGTTCTTGGAACTACCATGAGATTATTGCCCTTACGTTTCCTTGCATAATCCATCCTTGTCACAAAAACTAAATTACTCTGGGTAGTAAACACAGGGCTAAGATACTGTAAACTATTGGCTTTTTTCATCTCAGGTATGCAGCGCTGTAACAAATGCAAAAAACAAACAAACACATCTTACACATATTATATTCTTGTTTCACAGCTGTTTACTCACAAACCATAAAAATACTACTGGGTTAAAATTAAACAGCTTTAGATGCCCTTCCTGTCATGGTAGAGATCAGAGACGTGGGGTGAGGATTACGTTTGGTGAGGCAAGAGCCCGTCAGCGGCAGGAACGTCCCCGCCGCTGCCGCGCTCCCCTACCTCGCCCCCGCCTCCTCCTCTTTTCTTCAACTCCTGCCAACCTCCCTGCTTCCCCGCGTCTCCATTTGCATATGAATTGCGCCCGCATGAAGCGATCCCGCTGCTGACAAAGCCATAAAGAAGCTGGAAAACAGCCGCCTCCATTCAGGGCTCAGCCAGTTGCAGGAAAGCCCACGCCCCACGCCCTCTCCCCATGAAACCTGCTTGCGGCTCCCTCTGTGCCAACCAAGAGCCAACCCAATTAATTCCCCTTCACCTCCATAGTCCATTAAAGCCTCGGTCAGTCTGGCATTTCCCCCTGGCACGTCGCTCTCCGCTTGGCAATGCCATCCTTTATTTAAAAAAAAATAAGTAAAAAGGGGGAAACCGGTTGGAAGTGGGAGGTTTTTTGGGGGGGATTGGGAGGCAGAGAAGGGCACCTCGAAAAGAAAAGCAGAGGTTGAATCATGCCGTGGCTGGCGGGGGCCCGATTCTTTGTTAGCGGCCGTTCATGAAACGGCTTGGGGGGAGGGAACACCTACAGCGGACAGGGATAGAGGAGGTGGGGGGTAGAGGTGGGGGAGCGCGGCAGTGGCGGGGATGTGCCCGCCTCTGTGTCCGTCAGGCGTCTCACATTTATGCCCGCCATAAATGCGAGATGCCTAGCGGACAAAGCGGCGGAGGTGCTGCTTCTTGCCGCTGCCGCACTCTGCTGCCTCGCCCAACCTCCTCCGTCCCCTCTGTGTCCGCCAGGCATCTCGCATTTATGGCAGGCATAAATGCGATATGCCTGTTGGACACAGCGGCGGAGGTGCTGCTTTTCGCTGCTGCCACGCTCTGCCACCTCGCCCCCTGCTTCCTCCGTCCCTGCCTCTGTGTCCGCCAGGCGTCTTGCGTTTATGCCCGCCATAAACTCGAGATGCCTGGCGGACGCAGCGGCAGGGTGCTGCTTCTCGTCGCTGCCGTGCTCTGCCGCCTCGCCCCCCACCTCCTCCATCCCCCCTCTGTGTCCACCAGGCATCTCGCATTTATGGCGGAAATAAACGTGAGACTCCTGTCGGACACAGCAGCGGGGACGGAGGAGGTGGGGGGCGAGGTGGTAGCCTGCAAAGAAAGGGGGGCAGGATGGGGCTCCCGGTGGGGGGGAGAGGGCTGCCCCTCTCTTCTCAAACAAGGCTGCCCTCCCTGCCTCTGCCCCTTCCCTCTCTTCTCAAACTCTCTCTCAAATTGAGAGTTTGTTTGAGTGAAGTGAAGAAAGAAACACACACAAATTACACACACAAATTACTCACAATAAAACATTACTTACAAATTACAATAACTTTGAATTCCTCCCCCCTGCCCCCTTCCTCTGACCCACATACCTTCCAGCTGCCTCAAAAATGCAAGATTTGGTCTAGCCAGGGCCAGGCAGGCTAGGATAGCTGCTGCTAGAGTCACCACGTGGATGACTCTGCTTAAATGTTTTTAAAAAGCCTCTAAGCCCTCTGCAGGAGGAGGCGAGAGAATCACGTGCTTCATTTGCATAAGAAATTTTTCACTTTTTAACCCTTGCTTAACTCTTAAAAGGCAAAAAATTCCTTATGCAAAGGAGGCTTATAGTTCTCTAGGCTCCCCCTACAGTTAACACTAAGCAGACACAAAGTCACTGTGACTTGGAGTCTGGCAGCAACTACCTTGGCCTTTTTAATTATTTTAAAAAATTCTTTCCTTTTCTTCCCAAGACTGGTGAGGCCCCGCCTCCTCTTCCTCCAATGACTGCACATCCCTGGTAGAGATATTGAAAGATAGTCTTGAATTTAAGACAACAATTAGGAACAGAATTTCCATTGCTAAGCAATCTTAAATGAGTCATGCCTGATTTTACGACCTTTTTGCCACAGTTGTTAAATGACCAGCAAAGTCAATGGAGGAAGTCAAATTCAGTTGTTAAGTGAACTTGACTTCTCCTATTAACTTTGCCTGTGGAAGCCAGCTGGGAAGGACCCAAGTGGCGATCAGATGACTTGGGACACTTCAACCATCGTAAGTACATGCCAGTTGCCAAATCCCTGAATTTTGATCACATGATTGAATGTGACAATGGTCATACGTCCAAGGACTTACCTACATTCATATTGTAAAGTTGGAATGTGATGAATCATTCACCCAGAACTGGTGTGGTTTTTGGAAAACATGGGGCAAAACTAATCTGCATTTGATACCATCTTGGGATGGTATCAAACGTCTGTGGGCGCCTCTTAAGAAGGGATGCCAATTTCAATTCTTTGCCAATGGACTTACGTGTATTTATCAAATAATAATGGAAGCCTTTTCAGATAAACCGTATGTGCTTGATCGCCTTTGTTGCTTCAATGTTCCATGAACTGAAATTAGAATTACAATATTTGAACCTCCATTGCTATTTTGAGATCTATAACTCTATTTCTGTTCGCCTTATTAAGCAAGGGATACTGTGACTGTTCTCCAAATTGACTACAGGCAATCCTTGACTTACGACCGCAACTGACCCCAACATTTACGTTGCTAAGTGAGACATTTGTAAGGTGAGTTAGAGCCCATTTTATGACCTTTCTTGCCACAGTTGTTAAGTGAGTCACTGCAGGTGTTACATTAGTAAACACGCTTGTTAAGTGAATTTGGTTTCCCCATTGACTTTGCTTGCCAGAAGGTCACAAGTTGCTTTTTTAAGGGCCATTGTAACTTTGAATAGTCACTAAATGAACTGTTGTCCCTGTACTCAACTGTAGGTCCTTACCAGTGGTGGCATTCAATTTTTTTTACTACCAGTTGTGTGGGCTAGCTTTGTGGGTGTGGCTTTGTGGGCATCCTTATTCTACTTCCAATTCGGGTCCAAATATATGCAAGTTCTGGGCTGGCAAATCAATAAAAAATGAAACCCTACTATCAAATTCCATAATCTGTTGTGATAAGCATTTCAGTCAAGGCCTCAGTGGCAGACTGGAATCACCAGATATCCCCACCTATTGACTGTTTGGCTCCAAAGTATTTACATGCATTCACCCTCACCTGCTAGTGAAGATTTGCTTTAATTGCTACTCAATTAAACTGTTTCACTTAGCAACAGAAATTTTGTGGTCATAAGGTGAGGACTACCTTTATTCCATCATGCACAGAGATACACACCTCATTCATTTCCACATCCCTTATCCATCTGGTCACACAAAAATGTGTGAATTGATGAAGTCCACAGAACTCTGGACTTTAGTTCCTACCATGGATGGTTCCTACCATATCCATCCTAGCTGGAAATTCTGGAAAAATGTTCACGTTGGGGAAAAAGCTGATATAGATGGATTTCTCTTAGAAACTGCTGAGGAAAACCTGATTAGAAGATTTAATGTGATTTCACTTAGACTAAACCTGGGATCCCCAAAGTTTTGGAGCTGGTTGAAGCCTTTTGAATATTCAGAAGATGCTGGGATATTGAAAAATGGCTACTAGGAGGTTTGCTGTTTCATCGAGTGTAATTCAAGTTGTTGTCTAACTATAGTCATGTATTCATGCATATACAAATCTAGAAAAGTGGGTTGAATAAACCATGAAGTAATGATTTATGGGTAAATATATTAAACAGCTCATCAGTGCACAGATGTTTGTGTCTTACCTAACCCTTGTTTTGCGGATGATCAGTGTAATCTTTGGTAGCTGAGTTTGCAGTAGGTTTGCTAGGTTTAAATGTGGTCAGCTAATTTATGGTTCAGTTGTAATGCACATAAAATTAAAGGCCGGTATTTCCTGGACAGAAAAATCAGGACTAGTCTGTGAATTAATCCTGCAAAGCAGGGCTTACCACAATGAATGTGTTTTCACATCACAGAAATACCCCTTGACTAATCAAGCCATGATTTATTGAAGTAACCAAATTGTGTGATGTCACTAATGCTAACTAAGCATAATGGTTGGGTCTGCCGGCTGGGCTGAGCCACAAATTACCTAAAACTGTATTGCAGCCATCCTATTGGCTGAAAACCAGCCAAGCAATGCCTTTATTTATTGATGCCTTAAATTCTAAGAAAAGGGTTTGTAAACAAAATAAAATAAAATCAAGACAATGAGTTAAACTAGCACACTTTCAATTCTGCAGCCAAGCAACTGTAAAATGTTGTTTGGTTGCTGACCCCAGCACTTTAACCTCTGTTACTGTTTTCACCCCTGTGATGGCTAGCAGCAGATGCTCTAGAAAGTAGCAGATGTTCCTAATGGCTCCCCAGAGGGGTGGGGAAAATGTGCTAAGGCGTTATCCATTTGTTCTGAGGTTTATTTATGCACTCATCACCAGCTGTGGTGCTAGAGTGGCGAGTTGAATAAGGAGGCTTTTCAAAGTCACAGATCTACTCAAATGCAGCCATTTTCCCTAAAAGGAGATAATCCCCATGCCCTCAATTCAGAGATGTCTAGATGAGTGATACATTTTTTTTTAAAGGATGGGGGAGTCAATCACACAATTGCAGTTACTAGCTAGATTTTTTTTTTACCCTCCCTGAAGCTGCACCTATCTCAACAACCCCCACATCCCTCTGTGTGGTTTGAAATTGCTTTATGAGATACATTTGGTCATTCCCCCCCTCCCCAATAGGAGGGTTAAAACAATTCTCATCAGTTCAAGCAGATTACTTGACTGCAAGTGTACAGAATGGAGAGTTCATTTGTGCCTAGGTTTCCTAGGTACATATTTCCCAGTAGAGCTGAAGTGTTCATTGATCTTTTCCTTTGTGTTTGAATGGGGAGCAAAAAGGAAATTGCTGAGGAATGAGGTATTTTCCATTACTTTGCCATGGGGAAAAATGAGAAAAATCCGGCCGAAAGACACTTTACAAAAATAGGTTCTATTGTGATCACCGATGATTCTAGCGATATTTCTATGATTTATGATCTATGACTTATCACTTTTGTATCACTGTTTATATGTTAACTAAGAGCTTATGCGCTGGAGACAAATTCCTTGTGTGTCCAATCACACTTGGCCAATAAAGAATTCTATTCTATTCTATGAAAAAAGCTTTGAGGAATTTTTTGCCTTATTAGGAAGCAGAATAATTTAATTTTTTAAAAGATACATATCTTCTTATTAGAATTATTCTTAATCTCAAAAGGAACATGCACAAAAGAGTTGATCATTTGTACATACCTCATTGGCTGATTTTGCAATGAAGTCTTTGTAAATATTGATTTGACAAACTGCTGCATGAAATAGCTTTATGCTTTGGTGAATTTCTTACAAACATTGGATTAACTAATTAATGCATCTTTTCATAGTAATTTGGTTAAAACTGGAGGAACTGCTTTTGGGCCTTACTGAATTCTCAAAAAATACCAGAAATTAACCCTTTTTAAAGCCATTCAAACTAGTGAACAACACCATATTTTAGAATAGTTAATTCCTAAACTATTCATGTGTCATCCTAGATCACAAACAAATTTGAACTTTACCTAATAGTAACACATATTCAAAGGAGAAACCAAAAAAAAGTATTTGGCAATTGGAATTTTACTTTTTTTTTACAAAATGTACTGTACCTAATTGACTCCAATTAACACTAAAAACATAATTTCAGTATCACTCAGATCTGAAATAGCCTTCAATCTGATAAAGACAGGGAAAACGAATTGCTTACTTTAGCTATCAGCCTAACAACCTGCATGGGATGCTGTCCTTTCAGATTCTGCCATTTAAGCAAGCTTTCTGGGGTACTAGTTGGATGGGAAAATTCTGAGGGAATCCAGTGAGAATTGCTGCTTTTCTAGAAACTGCATTGGAGAGGGATGGTGTTTTATTTTTTTAATTATTTCTTTATTAAATTTATATGATATAAAAACGATGGGGGAAACAAATATGTGCCCAGGGTCTGCCTGTTGAAGAAGAAAATCAAAATGGGAAACCCCAATCTCTTTTTCACAAAGAAATCATATTTGTTATAAAAGAGCCTACAGATTTTTTTTCTTTTTCCTTTCCCCCAACAATTAAAACTTTATTCAAGAATAACACAGCGTATACAGATATAAAATTAGAGATACTGTAGATTCATTTCCTCATACAGGGAGCTTTTATTCTTCTTGCAACTGTTTCTTGTTTCATCAGGATCAAAGTAAATGACCATGTCCATTTAGAGCTAAATTTGGTCTTCAGTTATTAGGCATTGATTGAGTCTTATGTGATTTATCAAAATGTGCAGTCTTGACTTGGACCTGAAGAAATTCGTTTAGTTTTGCATTTTTATCTGGAGCCAAATTTAATCTCTGAATTAAAATATAAATCAAAATGTAAATTATTTTTCATTATTCCTCCTTCTACAAACCCTGGGTATTATACATCCTGGGTATAAATTGTTTCCATTTCTTCACTCAGAACACTGCTGTAGGGCATTGCATGCCAAAACAACGAGACACAGGGACGGTTTTTCCCCCCTGTGCCATCACTCTGCTGAATCCCTAATTCCCATAGCACTCTTTTATGCCTAAAGATATTTACCAATGTAGTATGCTGCATTGCTATTAACCTTGTTATCTTTTCTACTACCTTCTATTGATGTCTTATGATTTATCACTTTGTTGTTTGTATCTTATGATTTATGATTGTATCTTATGATTTATGATTGTATCTTGTGATTTATGATTTATCACTGTTGTTTATATGTACACTGAGAACGTATGCACCAGAGACAAATTTCTTGTGTGTTCACTCACAATTCTATTACTTTTATCTATTACTATCTTCTCTAAATATTGCAGTACAATGAGTCTGTCACTATCTTCCTAATAGGACCACCCCCGAATTAGATGAGTGATCAGAGAAAAAAGATTCTATTGTTACTCTTGGTATGAGGAAGGCAAGGAATGGCTGCTGATAATTCTACTCAGACCATGTGCCATTCAGAACCATTCAGGATCATGTGCCAAGGAAGTCAAAACATTGGAAGAATCAGATTACAGATTAACAAAGTTGGAAGAAACCTTGTAAATCATCTAGTCCAACCCCCCCCACCCCCCACCCCAAGCAGGAGACCCTACACCATTTTTGACAAATGGCAGTCCAATCTCTTCTTGAAAGTCTCAAGTAATGAAGCTCCCACAACGTCCGAAGGCAACTTCTGTTCCATTGGTTGATTGTTCTCCCAAGGATCACTTCCACTTTCAAAAAAAAATATCAGGAATAAAGACAACAGCATGTCCAGAATAAATAAAAGCCTAGTTTCGGAGATGCTGTAACATTTGGCAGCTTACTGTTATTCTTGAATCCTAATCATAAAAAGGAAAGTTTTCATAAATACTCTCATAGAAGTCTGCCGGTGTACAGTGTGTAAGGTAACCTGTGAAACTGCAACCAAGATGCCAGGAAAAACGGAATCTGTTCTGGAAAATTCACAAGGTTGTTTTTCAGGTACCTCAAATTGTCTGGAAGCACCAGAAATGTTCATCTCCTCTGTTCTTCTTCTAACTTTTATACAGTAATTTCTATCCTAGTTTCTTGAAAATTCTGTCCCTTTACTTTTGCAGGTTGATATTTCCACAGTTCTGTCCAATATTATCCTACAGCCTTCTAATGGTCTGTGTAAATCAGCATACAAAATATAAACATCAATTTGATCTTTAAGTAGTTTATCAGCTTTCAACTTATGAGTTGAACCTTCAGTCCTAAAAACTGCAAGAAAAAATCCAAAACTCTATTTGCCAAACATCTATTATCAGCCTCCTGACTGGTTATGAAAAACAGCTGCAGTTCTGCTTAAAATTTCAATTAGTCTTTAGCAGCCTTATACGAGACAGTTAAAGAGCAAAAACCCTCAAATATTCCATTTCATAAAACTGCATCTTTATTCTCACTGGCAAGCTTCACTTTTGTGGCAATAAATATAAATACTTTCAAAAAGATCAACACAATACTTTCACCATTAACAGCAGCTTTTACTAATAAGTAATAAAATTACTATTTAAACTGAAACATCAATTTGCAGACTTAATGCAACAGCCATCACACACAAAAGATCTAATTCTATTGCACTTTATGCTATTTGCATAACAATGCCATTATTCAAGTGGGATCATCTGCATCATTTCCATGATAGCATCATTATGCAGAAAAAATAAATTATTTGCATCAATTTACTTCATTTGCTTAATGATGTCATCGTGTTAATGAAGCAATTTGCATCATTTGCATTACTTATGTTGACATATGTATCAGCTTACCAAACATTTGGAAAAGACAGGTAATTCTTCCTCCCAATTAATCCATTAAAAAAAAGTCCTTCTACCTTTAAGTTTAAATTGTTAACCAGATGTTCCAAATCAAAATCCAGTCTTTGAAATAATCCTAATATAAACATTATAACTTTTTTATAATATAACTTTATTGATCTGGGCTCAAACTAGTCAATAGATTACTTTCTTTTGGATGATGGCCATCACTCATTAATACCTTCTGAGGAGATCTGTGTGTATTGCCGATTTATCCTATGACAATTAGGGAGGACTTTCCCTGTACGAAATTTCACTTGAGCTTTGACTGATTAATACAAAAGGACTGGGATCTTTATGACTTTTATTTCATTTTATTAACTTCATGTGCAATTTGCATGGAATTTTTTTTAATTGAACATTCTGTTTTTCTTTTAGTCTTTTTTATCACTTTGCTTTCAATTGATTAATTTCTTGTCCTGTAAACTGCCCAGAGACATCTTTCTCTAAGAGCCAAGGTGGCACAGTGGTTACAGTGCAATACTGCAGGCTACTTCTCCTACCTTCCTGCTGCCTGCAATTTGGCAGTTCAAATCCCACCAGGCTCAAGGTTGATTCAGCCTCTCATCCTTCCAAGGTGAGTAAAATAAGGACCAGTGGTGGGTTCCTACCGGTTTGGCCAAACTGGTAGTGGTATGGCAGCCTGGGTTGCTGGAACCGGCAGCAACCCAGGCCTGCCACATTCCCGAACCAGTTCCCTAGTCATTTCTGCCATCACCGGCATGTTTCTGCGCATTGCAGAACAGTCAATCATGCATGCCCAGCACATGAGCGAGTGGAGCGAGCAGCGTGTGCAGAAAATGCCTTCTCAGCGAAACTGTAGTAAACCGGTTAGGAACCCACCACTGATGAGGACCCAAATTATTGTGGGCAATATGCTGATTAAAGCACTTAGAGAGGGCTGTAAACAGTGGTGGGTTGCAGGCGGTACACCCTGGTACAGGCGTACCGGTGCCTGCCCGGAGCACCGGATACCATTCCGGTAAGGTGCTCCGGAAAGCCCGCCCACCCGAGCTCCTTACCTGTATTTGAGCTCTTCGGCACTTCCACGCACAGAGCGCACAGCACCTGCACAAGTGGTGGGTTTCAATTTTTTTTAGAACCTCTTCTGTAGGTGTGGTCTGCTTTGTGGGAGTGGCTTGCCGGCCATGTGACCAAATGGGAATGACTTGGCAGTCATGTGACTGGGTGGGCGTGACCAACTTGTAAAATGTGGTGAAACTCACTTTACAAAGCTCTTGCTTAGCAACCAAAATGTTGGCTCAGAAACTCTGGCATTTGAAGCACGCAACTCTTAAAGCTGTCAAGTTACAAGACCCTTGCACCTCTAACCCTTTAGAAAAAAAAAACCCAGAGGTGTTCAAACTTGACAGCTTTAAGAGTTGTGGACTTCAACTCCCAGAATTCCTCCTCTCGCTCTTCATCTTGATGATGTGCGGACGGGTGGGGGGAGGGAGCTGGAACCGGTTCTAAACGGCACTGTAGATTTGTGGAACCTCTTCTATAGAAGAGGTTAGAACTGGCAGGAACCCACTCCTGGCCTGCACGATGCTCCACCGAGCAGCTGGAGTGTCGCGGAGGCTCACGGAGGCGTCACAAGAGGTAACGATGCATGCGTGCACTTGCACGCATGTGCACGCGTGCTGCACGCATTCATGTGGTGGACACCAGGCCCCATTGCAACCGGTATGGTTGCAATGGGATCCGGAACCCACCGCTGGCTGTAAAGCACTGTAAAGTGGTATATAAATCTAAGTGCTATTGCTATTCTAAACAAAGAGAATAAATACATTACGTGCCTATCTTTTAAATGTCAACCACTGAAGTGGCTAAAATTTCTTCAGCTCCATTCATGCCATCTGACCCAATCCTTTTTGTGTGGAACTTCATCTCCCATATTACAGTGCAGGACCATTCCTGGCTGATTTGCAGCAGTTGATCACTAAGTTAAAAGTGAGCACGGTGGTCACAGTTGTGATACATTTCAAAAGTGTCTTATTTCTTTTCCAGTGGTGGGAACAGAAAAGAGTTGCACAAGGAAATTAAAAATTAGTTCCCATTATAGCCTTTATCTCCGGAGATACTAAGGTCAACCAGAAATAGATCTATTTCTACGGAAAGCAATGTAGAAAAGCAATAGGAATCTAAAAAGACTGGAATTGTTTACATTCTCCTTTTTCCTTCTCTACAGTTACTTCCTTTTCCTGTTTATGACATATCTACGCTCCTGCTATGGGCATCCTCTGGCTGGAAACTGGACAATTTCCTCTTGCTTTCAACAGTAAGTGAATTATCTGGAATTTACAACCTGCACGGTTTATTCTCTAGGGCTCTATTGAAGTTAGCCACATTTTTTTTCTGCAACTTATCTTCCTCTGCCCTTCTTTCCTGCCTTCCCATTTCAACTCATTTTGCCATTCGGCCACAATCATAGCCTCAATTTCCCGAGTATCTTTAACATATTATGCCAAAGTACTCTAGAGCCAGAATGAAGATGAATGGGAAAAAGCAAGGGAGATGCTTTTAAATGTTACCACTGGGATTACAAGTGTAGAGGCTGTTAATAGGCTAAAAGGTTGGGAAATGATGGACTGAGCTTTTAAGGGGCTTCTGCAGAAGTTGGGCTGGTAGGGTTTAGAAAATGCTAATTTAAATGCCCAGAGCAGATGGGAGATGAGAACAAAGGTGGAAGTCTGGAGCATTGTAAAAAGAGCTGGCTGCAATAATGGCAGCTGATGCTCTTCATATGCAATTCCATAGGCCGAAACGCTGAGAGCTTTGGAGAAGAGAAGTGGAGCGCCTTCTGTTTGTTTTTCTTTAGCAAATATCCTATGAGAAGAGTGTTTATTGCTGCAAAAGGACAACATAGATTGAGGAAAGAAGGCAAGATAATTTAGTTAGAGAGGCTTCTTGTAGCATCAGCCCCTTGTGATCATCCTCTGTGGAAAGTTAATTTTTGTTCCTTAACATTTGACTAGGGAAGAAATAGAGCACAGGTTCGATTCCCAACAAGGGTGTGGCTAGCTGATGAGAGCTAAATAGCTTGAAATAGATCTATACTAGTCTCCCTTTATTTATTTATCAGCATAAATATTATATATATATATATATATATATATATATATATATATATATATATATATATATATATATATGTTTTCTGAGGTTTTCGCGGGTGTTAGTATGTAGTTCTCTAGTTGTTCGGGTTTTCTCCCGTGTCACATAAAATGGAAGCTCTTTGGACTTCACGTTTTTCATAGGTCCTGGTCAGATGGTGGGTTTCCTCCCCGTAGAGGTTCGATATTTGTTTTCTGAGGTTTTCGCGGGTGTTAGTATGTAGTTCTCTAGTTGTTCGGGTATATATATCTGACACGTGTCCACAAATGACAAAAAATTATTACGTTTTGATCGTTGAGAAGTAAACCATTTTGCAAACATTGGAGGCAAGAAAAGAATCTGAAAGCAGGACTTTTGATTGATAGGCTATAATAGAAAGCTGAAGGAAACTTGTTGTTCTTGGGATTTACTGAATTATAACTCTCAGGTATCCCAGCCTCAAAGCCAGGAGTGAAAGATGTTGAGATCCTAGTCTGCCAAAATCCAAAGTGCCTTTGTTCCCTATCCCTGTTCCTTCTCCATCAACAGCATATAATTCTCACAATGTGCCCAACAGATCTCTGCTTTCAGATTACCTCTACCAGCTTTCCCAAACAGCTTATTAGGTACTGTAGGTGACAAAGTAATTGCTATCCATCAAGCCCGATAAATCACAAGTTGCAGGTTCCAATGCCTATAAAGCTGCAGAGGTCAAACACCTTGTTCAAAATTTTAACTGTTGGAAATAAATTGTAACTCATTTTTTTCAATCTTCACTGTGTGTTTTCATGTCTAGTTGGTGGATTTATCCTAGTTGGCAAATTTACACATTTGTTGACTTGACCTTTTCCTGATCTTTCTCATTTTGAATGCCTTTCATTGTATAGCAGAGGTAAAGAAAGATGGGATTGTGCTTGGAGTAAAAGCCTAGATGCATATATTTAACCCCAAAAGTAGCTTAGTGTCCTAAATTGCAGTTGTGACACAGCTCAGGCCAGTGGTGGGATGCAGGTGGCACACACCGGTACGGGCGTATCAGAGCCTGCCCGGAGCACCGGATACAATTCCGGTATGGTGCTTCGGAGGGCCCACCCACTGGACTGAGCTCCTTACTGGTCTTTTAAGTCTTCGGCGTGTACAGCATCTGTGCGACACTCCGCTGAGCAGCTGGAGCGTTGAGGAGGCTTGCGGAAGCGGTAGAACGCATGCACACGTGCTATGCGCATCCATGTGCATGCTGCCAGGCCGGTTCCAACCGTATCGGTTGGAACGGGATCCGGAACCCACCACTGACTCAGGCCCACATAAGAATGAATATGTGCCGAATTTCACTTCCTTCTGGAAAATAGCGAGAACTAGTCTCCAACAGAGGCAAATGATCTCTTCCCTTTCAAATGAGACAATAAAATCCAGGATTAGAACTCTAAACAACTCTATATCGTTTGAAAGAAGTAATGTCAGCTTCCTCCATTCTAAAGCCATTCAGCCATTTTAAGAATATAGCTCCAGACTTCTCAGTCAATTTCTTTAATTGTCCTCTAAAAGTTTCAAACTGAGGAAAAGCATAGTAATATTATATACTACTAATAAAAATAGTAATAACAATACTAATTACTGATTGCATCACTAGATTTCATCACCGGGCTTTTTTTTTTTGAGCTGGGCGTAGGTAGTAAGTCCTATGTGATTTATTTTATAGAAGAATGGTGGTTTTTAAAAATCTTATTTAAAAATAGTTGGAAATAGAGAAGTTTTCCAAAACATAGATTAACAAACCACTTCTGAATTGTTGTTTCAGCAACAACATGGATGTGTTCAGGAAGTCACCCAAAGATCTGGACTGGAGAGAAAGTTTGCCTTTTTCTTATAGTAGAAAGGATATCCAATCCAGCTTCAGGTGAAATGAAAAGGATAACTAGGATACCAGCTACTTGTTTGAAATAAATGTTCCCCCCCCCTTTGGCGACACTTTGCTTGGGACAAGACCAGTGATTGGTTGCGCTTACCTTCACTACTGGTTTGCTGATTGCGATCGTGTGCTTTCTGTTTGCTCGCACACCTGACTCGCGCTACGCATGCAGGCATAATCCACCGCCCCTGCGCCAATCAGCTGATTGTCAGGGGTCGCACAGACGCCATAAGTTGTGCGCGCATGCGCAATTTGCCTTTTGCCATAAAAGCAGGTATAGAATGTGGGTGGGCAGGAGGGTCAAAAGATCCACCATATTGGTTTACTCTCAGCTGCTCCGGGGTACTACCGGTTTGGCAGAACCGTCAGCAACCCACCTCTGGGTTGCCATGTTTGACCTTCATATGTCAATGACTGTTGACCCCAGACTTGTCAGCCTCCTTCAATGTCATGGAATCCATGTAGGAATAGATGTGATCTACAGACTCCTATAATAAAAGGCAGGAAATCATAAAATAAATAGCCTGCTTGCACATTATGGACTTTGGCTCTAATGTTACTCATTGGGTAAAACAGGAAAAATGCAGCCTATCATAATGATGTACTTTATATCTGTTTCTTTAAAAAAAAGGGCACAGCCAAGTTGCAAAAAGACAACTTGCAAACTTAAGCAAAATTACATCACAGATGCTATGTTTCTCCTGCTATTCGCTTGCTATCCTACACACAAAGATGGGGGGAAATTACCAACTAAGAAGGGGGGAAATTACCAACTAAGTAATATGCCATGAAATCTGTAAATATTTGATAAATTAAATAAGAATAAAGGGCTCACACAATTCACTTTCTCCCATCTACTAAAGTGGCTGTAATAGAGGGGCCAGAAGTGAGAGAGGGGGAGGGAGGGGGAGGGAGAGGAAAAGCATAATATAGTACAGGAAATAGCTCTAGGAAGACCAGCAGTGCAAACATCCACCTGGTAGGAAGCCAGAGCTGGCAAAAACATGTTAAATTAGAAAGCTAAGAATCTCAAGAGGGAACTTCTGTCAAGGATGCTAAAAGGGGTATTTAAAGGTGAACCCCAGAGGATGGAGATAATTGGAGTTCTGCTGTTTCTAATCTAAATTAATAATCCAGTCTGAGACATCAAATGAGAGCTGGCAGAATTTACCTGAGAGAAGATCCAAGATTTATTTCTTATGAAATATTTGTGAAGCTGCATTTAATTTAGACTTGTAGAAGCAGAAAATGATGCAATGAAAAAGCCGCATTTAATTTAGACCAGTGAGAAGCAGAGGATGGAGATGAATTTACAGCTCAGGATTTCCTTTCTTTCCAAATCTAGGGAATCACCTGGAAACAATCTTGGGGGCTTCGTGACTATTGATCTGATCGATAACAAGGATGGAAAATTGTTGGGAAACAGGAGTGATGGCAATTGTTTGCTTTATTCCTCCACGGACATTCCTTAGGAGGAAGATAAGGTGGTGAAGGGAAGCGGGGAATGAAAATTGCTCTCTTTGGCTTTTTATTTTCTTTGAAGTTGCAGGTGCAAACAAAACTTTTTATAGTGTTTTTTCCTCTCTTCCCGCAAATCAGAGAACTTCATGTTGTTCTGTAGGAAATTAGCACCCACCCCTCTCCTAGGAAAATGAAATATTCTAGGAAATATTAAAAAGGCAGAATATTATATTTCCTTGGATGAGAAATGGAGGAATATGTGTTTTTAGGCAAGAAGCAGACTCACTTTTAATAGTCCTTACCCTCCTCCGGGATTGGGCGGCCTATAAATTTATTAAACATTCAAACATTCAAACATTAAGTGATAAAGAGATAGCTACAGAGGTGGGTTCCTACCAGTTTGCACCTATTCGGTAGAACCGGTTCGTCAAATCTACCAAACTGGTTAGAAGAGGTTCCACCAGTGGACCAGGAAAGCAGGCCACACTTACAGAAGAGGTTCCAAAAATTTTTGAAACCCACCCACTGGTCCTTGGATATGATTATTCTATACTATCATGCTCATATTTATAAAACTCAGTGCCTCTGTGAAAGGTAAGGATGACTACTGCGTTTGTGGTGCAATCAGAACATTGCGTGTGTTGAAGTTGTTTTAATGCAAACCAAAGATGCCTTTTAAAAAACAAGTTTACATCATATTCTTATGCATGCCAGTGCTGTGTGAGGTAATTTAAGGTGGTTCTGACAAGTGTCGTCGGCATCTTCATATCCGGTCACATGGGTGGCAAGTCACTCCCATCCGGTCACATGGGCGGCAACCCACTCCCACAAAGGAGGCCACATCCACAGAGTAGGTTCGAACATTTTTTGAAACCCACTACTGGATAGCTAGGTCTATTCATAACCAATGCCATCACCCAAGATCCAACAAAAATAGAATTAGCCCTCTACCCATCTAGCAACAGAACTCACCACATGGCACCTGGGGAGATTGCATCACCCAGCAAGATTCAACCAAGCTTGGGACTCAAGACACTACAAAGTTACCCCTGCATGGCCCCATGGGAGTCTGACAACCAATCAGAATACATTTCTTACACAGGAACAGGAAGTTCCAAGGCGGGGCCCAAGAGAGGATATAAATATATATCTCCCACCCATATGCTTTTTCTTTTGCCCAGGATCTCAAACCATGTGGTCCTGCCCACCATTAAACCATCTTTCCAAGCAGCTTCCATGTTTCCAGTGTCTTTCTCCCCACTTAGAACTGAACCCGGATGGACATTTCTTCCAACTATTCTAAGATGAATGGCCAAAAAAGAAGATGGTCATCACAAGAAGGAAACCTGCTTGCCAATGGCCCCAAAGCAACTCAGGACTCCAGGACCCATGCTGAGGTCCAAGCACTAATTAAGTTGCCACAACTTGTTCCCTGGGCACCCGGACACTGTTCCTTTTCCTTCCTTCTCTGCCTCTGCCAAGTGAAAATGATCAGGCTTTCCCTTTTTTTACCTTATTAAATTTTAATTTTATTTCAATTTTATTCATATGAATGATGAATTACAATTTATTTAAATAAAATTTCCATTGCTCAGTACCTAGCACACTATGGAATGCTTGACATTTTTTTTAGCTATAAGTTTATTTGGTTTCCCTTTTGACCTGATTTCTTTCAGATGAATGATATTCTCTAGAGAGCCACAATTTATCTGAATGGATGGGATGCCTGATAGCTTTTATGGGCTAGAATTCCATTCCTTTTTTTTTCTCCATAGTTGCTATGTATTCAGAAGAATTATCATTTGTTTATTTAAATATATTTTTCTTCAGTTAACCTAACCAAAACTGATAAGTGGAGAATAAATAACTAAAAATTAGAATACAGTATTAATGCCTCCACTATAAATGCTTACAATAACACTGAAAATATTTAGGAAAATTGGCCTCTGCTTTGCAACTCTCCATCAAGTCAAATTAATTTCTGGTGACTTTATGAGCATGTCACTTTCTCCCCCCCCCCTTTTTTTTAGGTAGCAACTTTTTGCAGCAAAGTTAAAGAAAGGGTTTTCTCTTGCCATTTTACATGCTTTCTGAATTTCTCAATCTATCTTACAAGCCTGCTATTCGTTTTTCTTTTCCACACAAGTGCTAAGTGTGCCCAATCCTGCTTGGCTTGAGCCTCACAAAAGTCAGCTACAGGCTGCCATCCACTGTTAGCATTTGGAAGATGAGATAGGCAGGCAGGCAGGCAGGCAGGCAGGCGGAGGGAGGGAGGGAGGGAGGGAGGGAGGGAGGGAGGGAGAGAGAGAGAGAGAGAGAGAGAGAGAGAGAGAGAGAGAGAGAGGAACTGGTTGGACCTACCCAAATAATCGACATTTATATTTATCTGTAAAGTGATGGTTACAATTAAACTATTTAATCTGAAAGGTGCCACATACAGCAGGCTTGGTCTTCAAGCACATTCATTCATGTCAGTCATCAAGGGATGAATAGTATATGTGGAATAGAAGATCCACAATTAATCTTGTAGAAAATACTTTATATAGCCCCAGTTTCTAAGTGTGTGTGTGTGTGTTGTGTGCATATTTATCTCTTTCCAAAGACATACGTCCAAATACACACACACACACACACATACACAAACACAAAAAATATATATATTTTCTTATAGGCAAACTGTTCTCACAGCTTCATGTGTTATTTGTAAAACAAAAATATTCATCATGTTTATTACATTCTTCTAGACAATAATGAAATGGAAAATTAAAAATCTGTCCGTTTAAACAGATTAGTTATTCAAGCAATACTTGTTTTGAAATAAACACAGAGAGATGAACATACAAATTGAACTGTACATAGATAAAAGCTACCAGTAGACTCATCTGAAGCCTTTGTTGATTATACATTGTAATAAGCCCAATTACACAATTAAACAAGGTTTCTCCTCACTGCATTTTATGCTAATGAACATATTGAGCAGCCTGCGAGAGATGTTTTGGGCTCCAAAGAGGAGTTATAATTACGCATCTTTCTTCCTGACACTGTTTACCCATTATTAATTAATATTAAATATGTTGATTAAAAGCCCATTTGTACGTTTTCCCACCACGGTTCTTAATTTATGCCCAGCCCAACCCTTTTCAAAAATCTTAAGTGATGAAATTAAAGGCCATGTTTGGAAATGACTGAATCTTAAATCGTTGGGAATGTTGTTTTTTTAATAAAAACAGCAGATGTTCCAGAAATTCCAGTTGTTAACACTTTAATTAAGGTGTATCTGTGTCAGAAGCTACAGCAAGCCCAAGCAGGCGTTAACAGATCTCTTAGAACTCATTCTTTTCCCCCTTTTTTATATTACTTAAAACAACAGATGAAATTCATTCATTCATCTGTATGCAGGAAGTCCAGATTAGACTGAAGCTAACCACAGACATCTCGTCTCATGATCCAAGAGAAGCAGCCCCAGCTGGGCTCTCTTGCAGCTTGACAATGAAAAATGATTGAGGTAAAGATTAGAAAAATATATACATGGAGAGGTGTCTCCTGTTTTAAGACTCTCTTCCTGTTCTAGAAATGCTTCAGGTCACAATAAAAACAAAATACATGGTTGGAAATGTATACTGTATAACTCATAGTTGGCATCTTCTTATTTCATGTGTTACTCTAACCACTGAGCCACGGTGGCGCAGGGGGTAGACAGCAATACTGCAGTTTGGCAGATCGAATCTCACCAGGCTCAAGGTTGACTCAGCCTTCCATCCTTCCAAGATTGGTAAAATGAGGACCCAGATTGTTGGGGGCAATAGGCTAACTCTGTAAACCATTTAGAGAGGGCTGTAAAACACTGTAAAGTAGTATATAAGTGCTATTGCTACTGTTTCAAAATATAGATATTCTAAAAAGACAATAGGTTTCTTCCAGGCAAGATGGGCATTATACAAGTCTAAAAAATAAATAAGGTCTATAAGTCAATGATAGGTATCTTCATTAACCTAGCCACTACCTATGCAAATAACTGAGTTGGAAGGGATCTTGGAGGTCTTCTAGTCCAACCCCTTGCTCCCATATAGTATAATATTCAGTTTGTTCCTTCTCTTTAATTGCAAGTATTAACCTATTCATTTCTGCACATTCTAATATTTTCCTAATCACCTTCTCATCCATAGGAATCTCTTCACTTTTCCAGTATTGTGCAAATACAATCCTAGCTGCAGTTATTACATGGATAATCAGATATACATTTTCTTTACTATATGTTTCTGGTAAAATCCCCAGCAAAAATATTTCGGGTTTCAAATCAATATGTTGTTATATCATCTTCTCCAACCATGTATGTATTTTTGTCCAATATTTTTTGGCTTTTTGGCTTGCTTTCAAGATTTTGAGGCTGGTAGCAATGAGGGTGACCGGGCAACTATTTATCCGGATTAAGGGAGTGAAAAATAATGCCATCTAAAAGGGTCTCAGTCTGAAAGGAAAGGAGGAAAGAAGAAGGTAAAGAAGGGAGGTTGGAAGGACAGAAAGAAGTAGTAGGGTTGTTGTAAAATAAGATGGATGTATGGGATGGCAGGAAAGCGACCCCGGTTATATTTTTAAATTTTTTAAATGAATTGTGATAAATGTTAAAGGATAACATATAAATATCAATAGTACTTATGAGAATGTATATATGTGAATATATATATGAGAAAGAAAAATAAAACTTTTAAAAATAAATAAATAAATAAATAAATAAATAAATAAATAAATGGATCTCAATGTAACTTTCAATATTTCCCCCCTGAAATTATAAAACACTAAGACAACAAAGAGAAAAATGCTCATCTCACCTATTTTCTCTTTTACTGATTTCTTGGTATAGGTTGGTATATTGTTCTGTTCTTGGTACAGGGAGATGGCTTAGATGGCATTCAATGGGTTTGGCTCCAGGTGTTGGAAAGATCTCACAAGTGATTTGTGGTGGACCTTCTCCTATATCAGGGAGTGGCCATGTAAGACTTCTTTTGGGACTGATAGGCATGTCAAAGGTGGGGACCCACCATTTAATTATTCCCACAACACCTTGATGTAGTGTTGTGGTAGGTATTGTGGCAATTGTCAATAAAGGGAAGCTTCCCATCAAAATTGCATCATGTGCCTAAGTACCATTTTATCATAATGTCTAGGACAAACCCAGTTCTCTTTCAAAAGAGGCGGCCAAGGCAGGTGTGAATGGTTGGCCCTGATGGGGTACTGCAATGTTGCATTGTCTGGGACTATCAAGGTCTGGGAGGACAACATGTGATGTCACATCTTCTTCCTGTAAGGGTGAAACCCATTCTACCGCTTTAGGATTCTTCTATTTAGGGATATCAGATCTATCCAGCAATAATCAAATTTACCAGTAGATAGCAAAAGAGAAAAAAGAACCATCATCCTGACCTTGTGTGTATCTAGAAGTTTGCAGCTCAGATCTAGTAGCCTTATTTCTATTGTTTGTTTAGAGCAGCCTTCAAACCAGGAATGAATCTGAATAGATTTGCTTTGAATTGAATAGATTTGAGAATAAATAGATCTGAGAATAAAGAGAACCAGTTGGGTTAATACAAGGGATTAGGAGTTAACCATGGGGTAGTTTAGAGCCAGTCACTCTCTTGTTGAGCTCAGAGTTGTTGTTGAGTGGAAAAATTGTAGGAAAGAATTCTATGTCCTCCACCTTTCCTCTGTGTATTACTAGAAGAAACTCATTTTATAAATAATCTCATTTTAGATATTTTATGTTTCCCAATTGTACGAACATGTCAGTGGCAACATGATTGGCTAAATCTTGAACAACACAACTGACCCTGATTTTTTCTCCCTTGGATCTGCTTTATTGCCTCTCTGTTGTGTCTGCCTGTGTGAATCTGGGGTCAGCCTGCTGCTTCAATGCACCATGAAGGATGTTTCAGTATAACCTTCCCTGGGGATGCGAAACAATAATCCCTTCTGATGTCTTGCCAACAGCCCAATCTGCATGCGACAAAGGGACTTTATTCCCAGTTTAATTTTATTTGGTGGGGAATAGCCTGCCTCTTACTGGTCCTTTAATGTTTATTGTAGGAAAGTTTTCACTGCTCTCTTGGCTCCTGTAGCATTACATGACATTTGTTTGCCTTTCTGAGATCCAAGGGGATGACGAGGAATAGATCTGGAGAGACTATGGCTGTGCTCACATTTATCCAGGGCATGTAAGGAACTACCAGATGCATTTACACAACATACTAAAGTGTAGAGTATCAGCTTTGGTTGCTTGGGAAGCGGAATGATTCAATAGATGGAGTGACCCAGCAGTTTTGTTAATCCAGTTAATCAGGTTAAACATGTTGTGTGAAAGCAACTACCTTACGTGTCTATGCATTTGGAGGAGGCTAAAGCCAAAGACCTGTGTTCTTGGAAAGGTACTGACTTGAGTTGAATGGGTGTTGCAGCAGCTTTCATCCATGAACTGAAACAGAAACATGGAGTGAAGAGGCGTCTTAGAAGAAAATGAAGAGAGGCACAGATAGGATGATCTACCTCTTAGGTCAAAGGAGAATGAAGCTATTGAGGTCTAGAAATGCATGCAGTGTTGGGAATGCAGTCCTGGAAATTCTGCTGTAAACAAAGGCTGGAGAGGAAAGATGCTCTTATTGTATGTGTGGAGCCATGATCTATTTTCACAGTAGAAGAACTAAAATATTAATAAAAGCAATGCACCAGCAGTTCACATAGCAATGTTAAATAACCAAGGGGAAAAGGCCAACCCCAATATCCTCCACATTGGAGCAGCTTAGGGCTCAACTGCTCATTCCCCGTGACTGCCAACTGGAATTGCCCACTTAATTAGTAAAGGAAGAACACCCCCCCCCCGGCAAGTCGCTCCCTACTCCCAGTCCTTACACCCAAGGCTAGTTTAAACCAAAGATTCTTCAGTGTATAATGATGAGCAGAAATTATATTACCGGTAGTATCATCCAATCTAGTCAATAGATACCTTGTACCTTTCATAATGAAATATTGCAAATTATTGATGCTCGAAAGCAAAAGCTGAATTATTTTTATGGTGGGGGTGGGAGAGCGCGTGCATGCAAGCGAGAGAGACATAAATATTAGGTACTGGATTTTATTTCAGCAGCAGAGACAATGGAGAGAGTACTCATTATAACCATTATTGTTCTGGCCCCCACTTAGCCTGTTCCAAAACTACAATCACACGAAGCTTGCAAAAGAAAGTCTTTATCAGTCCCAGCTCACGCTGGCTGTGAGCCCAAAATAAACATAGATAAAGTCTCTGTCAAAAAGGTTACACAGCAAATGCAAAAACAAAACTCTTACAGCAAACCAGGTTTTCAGAAAGCAAAATCACTTATCCAAATGTCTCTTTGAATCATAAACACTAACTCGAACAGGGACGGAACTGAATTCTCGAACAAACGAATGACGTTGACTTCTGCAACCAGAGCGTGGCACCATCAGTCCTTTTATCCGTAGGAGAAGACTCTAACGAGCAACAGCTGTGTGTAATCACCTCCTATGAGTCCTCAATTGTGCCTTACATCAGTCAGCTCTTCTCCTATATGCATCCCGAAATAACTCACAGGAGGGTTCTTGCTCAGCCTCTCTTGTCTCCTCCCCACTGATCCAAGGCTCAGTCATTACCTGGGGACCAACTAGTCTCTCTGAGCCCTGCTCAGAGTCAGACCCCTGTCCAGAGCCCTCCTCCTCTTCCAAGCGTGACTCATAGGGCCCCTCGCTGTCAGAGTCTGATAACAGCTCCAAAGGCTCCAGCCGAGCCACAACACATTATTGAGTATGCATCACAATAACCCTGCAACTTCCATTTCACATGTACTAGACAGCAGTGTACCTGCTTCAGACAGAAATTACATCAAAATGCTGAGAGTAGTAGCATCTCTAATACATTTGAAGGGCACCATGTTGCTTAACCAATGAGATTTATTTTTGAGATCTTTTCTAAGAAACAGGCCATCAATGCCCATTGTTTAATTTACAATTGTTTAAGAAGATGTCTTATTTATGTTTTGTTTTTCTTACAGTGGATGTTTTTACTGCATTTTATTTTGTTGTAACAGGAGGAGGAGGAGGAGGAGGAGGAGGAGGAGGAGGAGGAGGAGGAGGAGGAGGAGGAGATGAGGAAGATGAAGGTATTGGTATTTTTAGTCTATTTTTTCCCTAATGGTTCCCAAATGTAAAGCAGCATTTTCACAGCTATATTAGCCTCAATGTGTTTCCGGCAAATTGTTGCTAATACAAATCTCACTAGTGCATCTGAAAAAGTTCAGATTGTTTATTCATCCAAATGCATCACAGTACACTTGTTCACAGCAAACATAACTTGCCACTTTAAGATCTATTATTCCAATAGATATTTGGATGCATCTTATTCTAAACAATCATCCGTCCCAATGCAGATCCTTTGGGTATACAACTATTTACATCCCACCATCGGGCCATAGGAGATATTTGAGTTTTGTGGCAAATATTACCTGGAACATTGAAGGATGTGTGAAAAAAGATCAAGAAGGCAGCCACGACAGTAGAAGTGAAGGACTATTTCCTTTTTGAAGAATTGGAGCTTCAGTCTTGCAGCCGCCATTTTGACTTTTCTTATGTAAGCATTTTTATTGAGTTATAATTATAAAATATAAAAGCAAATAGAAGAGCAGTGATGGGGGAGAGGGAGGGAGAAGAGAAGTGATTAAAGATAGGAAAAAGAAAAGAAAAAGAAGCATTGACTTCTTACTCTCTCTGTTAATAAGGCATCGACATCAAATCACAACTTTTTGCTTTTCCATAATAGTATAAACAAGCCATTTCTATAAAGATCTATCAATCTAATATGTAATACCCAGAGTTTCAATCTTTTCCACAGCGAGCATGAAGTTCAGATGCGGTTTCCATGTGGAAACAAAAATACTTATGTTCTTTTCTTTAATCAAAGTAGTCAGTTATGCCATTTCCACCAACTCCATCAACTTCTGCAAACTTTCGTCCATGGTAGCAATTGAAGTGTCCTTCCATTTTTGCATGTACAATAGGCTTGCTGCTGTCAACATATATAGTAGTGATGGCTAAACTTTTTGTTGTCATGCGCCGAAATCATGCACATGCATGCATCCATAATGCAATGCATGCACTACATATGTACATGCATCCCTCCATGTGTGCCCAGCCCCTGTGCATGCATGCATGAACCTTCTGCTCCCTTCACCCCCTACGCATGCTCGTGTGGCTCTCCTACATGCGCCCTGTACATGCGCACACAACCCCTGCACATGAATCTCCCCATGCATGCACATGCATCTCCTGCATGCACCCCGCCCTCTGTGCATGCATGACAGAGATCCGAAAACCAACTGTCAGATTCCAAAGGGTTAATGAAAACAGCCAAACACAGAAGCGGTTTGTAAATGCAGTTTGTATTCTTCCTCCGGCACGAACTGACCAACAAAGCACTAAGGCAATGACAAATTGTCAGAGCTGCCACCTGGTGCTCCCCACCACCTTTCATAGTTACTTAGTAATTAGGATAACCCCCACACCCTTCCCCTCGTTAACCCAGAACAAAAACCACCTGGCAATTAATCATGGATTGTTGTCAGTCAGTTATCAATAGCTTTGTAGATTACTCAGCTGCTTGTGGAAGAGTGAAGCCTGGTGAGTCTTGGCAGCTGGGCCGGTTTTCTCCCCTGAATGGCAGCTGGGCTGGCCGGAGCTGACACCAGTTGGTCAGCAAGAGGCGCGCGTGCATGTGCAGTGGAGCTGAGCTGGGGCGATGGCTTGTGTGTCCATAGAGAGGGCTCTGTGTGCCACCCATGGGGCACACGTGCCATAGGTTCGCCATCACGGATATATAGTAACAAAGTTCCAATTTTTGTCTCCAATTCTTTTTCCATTAGGTCCAATAGGAAAAGTTCTGGATTTCATTTTTATCTCCATTTTCAAAATTTTCTGTATCAAAATATGAATCATACTCCAACTTTTTTTTTTTTTTTGCTTTATCACATGTCCGCCATATATGATAAAAGGTCCCTTCTTTGTTTTTTGACTTTTTTGACCCACCTGCCGGTGCTGCTGTGTTTGCCTTTGTCACCTGCCAATCTGATGTTAACTTCAGACTCCTGGATGGAAATGAGTATGATATTTTCACTTCTTAGATTTATCATAGCTAATAATATAGCTGGTCTTTATTAAAATAAAAAAAATCTGTGGTCTTTAATCAAGAGCATTTGCTGCAATTCCATTTTTAAAAAATAATAATCTTTGAAACTCTTATCTTACAGCTATTTGGAAATGCCTCCGTGAAGCAAACTGTCTATTTACTAGACTCTCCACTTCCAAATGCAATAAATGATGAAATTAATCATCCTTGGTTTTTTTTAAATATTAGATTAATGCAAGATCGTCAAAAAAGGCAAGTCCCCTGAGACGAAGTGTTTATCTTGAGCTCTAATCTCCATCTTGCATCTCTGCAGGTTTCCAAGGAGCATCCAGCACTTGCTCAACTTCTGGGGTGTGATTAGTTGCTAATCAGCACATCCTTAATTGTCTCCTTTAAGCTTAATTACATTATTCTTGAAAAAGCCCATTTGCTGCCTATTTGGTTACCGTTAAGCTGAAGACGCCCCTCTTGGGGCAGTAGGTAGAGCAGCCTGCCCAGATGGGAGCTGACTGAGCACATTCATCTCCTTGGTTTGAAAACATTTGATTGTAAAACATGCTGGTTGATAATTGACAACCCGGTGCTATTAATTACAGTGGAAACCGCACCTACAAACATTCCCAGCGCTGTTGTTAAATCAGTAGTGGAGCATTGAAAATCCCATCTCTGAACATAGTACAGGTAGTCTTCATCTAACAACCATTCATTTAAGGACTGTTCAAAGTTATAATGGCAGTGGGAAAAAGTGAGTTATGACTGTTTTTCACACTTAAGGCCATTGAGGCATCCCCACATGATCAAAATTTGGATGCTTGGCAACTGACATGTAATTAGGATGGTTGCGGTGTCTCAAAGTCACGTGATCATCTTTGGTGACCTTCTGAAAAGCAAAGTCAATGAGGAAGCGAGATTCCCTTAACAGCCATGTTACTAACTTAACTGTGGTGATTCATTTAACTATGGGAAGAAAAGTTGTAAACTGGGGCAAAACCTATGTTGTGTAGCAATGGAAATTTTGGGCTCAATTATGATCAAAAAGCCAAGGACTATCTAAACCTGTGATGGCGAACCTATGGCACACCTGCCACAGGTGTCACATGGAGCCATTTCTGAGGGCACGGGAGCTCCAACTGATTTTTGGCCTTGATTTTCAGCCATTTTTCGTCTTCCGGAGGCATCCCTGAAGCCTCCGGACAGAGAAAAACGGCCCAATGGGCAACCCAGAAGTCTGTTCCTGAACTTCCAGTTTGCGTGTTGGGCCATTTTTTGCCCTTCTCAGGCTCCTAGGAAGCCTCTAGATCCTGGGGAGGGTGAAAGACCAGCCCCACAGGAAGTTGTAAAACGGGCCATTTTTGGCCTCCGAAGGGCCTCCGGGGGGTTGGGGGAGGCCGTTTTCAGCCTCCCCAGGCTCCAAGAAAGCTGTGCACACATGCACAGGGCAGCAGGATGGTGGTGTCATGTACACATGTGCAGGGGGCACAGCATCGCAGGGGCATTAAATTATGGGGGTGGGCCAGGGGTGGCTTCCTGCCAGTTCTAACCTCTTCTATAGAAGAGGTTCCACAAATCTACAGTGCCCTTTAGAACCGGTTCCAGCTCCCTCCCCCCGCCCGTCCGCACATCATCAAGATGAAGAGCAAGAGAAGGAATTCTGGGAGTTGAAGTCCACAAGTCTTAAAGCTGTCAAGTTTGAACACCCATGGGTTTTTTTCCTAAAGGTTTAGGGGTGCAAGGGTCTTGTAACTTGACAGCTTTAAGACTTGCATGCTTCAAATGCCAGAGTTTCTGAGCCAACATTTTGGTTGCTAAGCAAGAGCGTTGTTAAGTGAGTTTCACCACATTTTACAAGTTGGCCACTCCCACCCAGTCACATGGCTGGCAAGCCACTCCCACCCAGACACATGGCCGGCAAGTTAATCCCACAAAGCAGGCCACATTTACAGAAGAAGTTCTAAAAAATTTTGAAACCCACCACTGGGGTGGGCATACAAGTGTGTTCAATGGAGCGTGCATGTGTGCTTTTGGCACTCGAAGCGAAAAAAGCTTGCCATCACTAACCTATATCCTTATTTCTGGCCTGTGGTATTAGGAACCATTACAATTAGAGGAAGTTTTTTTCTCAAATTAGAAAGTCAAAGCAATCATAATTTATATCAGCCCCAAGTCTGCTGTTATCATCTCTCCAAACTGGAATTATTTAAGGGGCCCCAATGCACACCCAGAAGTTATGTCCACAAGAGAGAGAAGGACAAATAATAACATCTCAACAATAACATCACTTACATCATCATGTAAATAACACAACTTTTTTACATCAGAGGACATGAAGCACAATTCAGTTATTGATGCGATGATAGATATCAAGGAAGTAGCCCTATTGGAAGCAATTGTTCTTGCTTTTTTTTCCTCATAATTCTGCAAAAGTAACAAGGGCCCTGACCTGTCTTGCCCATCCAGTATGCCTTCTTTAGATTATACATTTTATAACAAGAATCCAGCTAACCATAGGAAGCTAAAAACAGCCAACGCAGGAAGCAAGTAGCTGACCACACACAGTCAGTCGCATCCTAAATTTTAAAATGTAGAGACTCACACAAAACAAGAAAGAAGATGAGTCTACGCTTTGCCCCAAGAATAAATTACTCCAGATTCCTGTTTTCCCCAATACCTCTCTTCAATCGGATCCCACCTAGGAAAAATTGAAATGACTTTATAGCAGATGGTAAGAACTTAACATCTGCATGCAGAAGTGTTGGACACTCCATCTTTAGATATTTTTCCTCATTTTCTATCCTTCCCTTCTGTCCCTAAGATTAAGAAGCCGAGCTTTCACGTCACTTATCAAACTTCAAATGCCGTGCTCAATTTTGTAATCCCTTATTCAGCTAACTACAGAGACAACAGAGGTAAACCTGGTCTGATTCTTAAGCCTGATGCAGACAACTTAGTTTAAGAACTTAAAAGAGGTGTACTTTCAATGTTTGTGGCCATGCCTGAGAGGGAATGGAAAGGTCGACTAAATGAAATCTATAAGGTAAGAAGCAAACTGATAGAAGCATTGCTGGGATAGTCAAAGACCAAACTTGGTAGAGACACCCAGGGGTGGGCTTCAAATGTTTTAGTAAGGGGTTCTCTGCCTGGTTGCTGGGTGGGCGTGGCCTAGTTGGCTTCCTGCACCATGGCAGTGGAGAGAGCGTTTTCACCCTCCCTGGGCTCCGGAGGCCCTCTGCAGGCCAGAAACAGGCCTTTTTCCAGCCTTCCTGAACTTCCAGTAGGCCCATCTTTTGCCCTGTACTTACCTGCATCCAAAATGGGCCGCATGGGAACTCCTGAGAAGGGCGAGGTGGGGCGAGCCAGGAGGGATTTGGGGGGTTTTCTGAACTTCACAGAATCTTAGCTGGGGTTCCCCCAAAACTCTGCGAATCCTCAGCATCCCACCCCTGGAGACACCCAGAGCAAAGACATGGGGTTTGAAGGTCAATCTGCCTGGAGGAATTCCTGTGACATTTGCTGGCCAAAATTGGTAGAGATCTCTTTATGATCTCGAGTTGATTTCAAGAGAGAGATTGATCTCTGGAGGTTGGAGCCAACTTAAGAGTCAGGATGCCAGTCTGGTCAAGTGGTTAAAGCACCAAGCAAGAAACCGGGAGACTGTGAGTTGTAGTCCTACTCAGACATAAAAGCCAGCTGGGTGACTTTGAGCCAGTCACTTTCTCTCACCTCAGCTCTCCTCACAGGATTGTTGTTAATGGGCAAATAGAAAGCCACCCTTGAATTATTTACAAAAATAATAACGGTGGGTTGTTATTTTTTTTTTTAATATCTTACTGGAAACTAGTTTGACAGACCCCAATATGGGACCTAGAAAGAATTGAATGAATAGAAATAAAGCATGCTTACAATCTGAGAGGCAAGTTGGACATAACAATATCATGATGTGCATGTTGTCTTTTGGATGGCTTTCTTGTTTGTATGTCTTTGAGTTGTCTAAGCTTCTAGCCTCATTGCTCCTTTCTGATGACACTTTCTGCCAGGCATGGTTTATTTAAACATGATCAATTAGATACCAATGATGAAATAAATGTCCTTCTGGATTCGGCTCCAAGTGGGGAAAAAGACACTGGAGGCATGGAGGCTGCTTGGAAAGATGGTTTTAATGGTGGACAGGACCACATGACTTGAGTCCTGAACAGAAAAGGTGATCACATGCTTCAATGTTGGTGGAGAAGAAGAGAAGGAAAATCTGAGATGCTGAGTCCCTGGTTTTATGACCTCTCTGGCCTTTGATCTTGAGCTTGTATTCTGATTGGCTGTCAGACTCCCATGGGGCCATGCAGGGGCAACTCTCTGGGCTGTGTTTTGAATCCAGGTTTGGTTGTGTTCTCAGATGCCATGTGGTCAGTTGGGGCCAATATTATCATGCTTTCCTGTAACTGAAGTGGACAAGTCTTTATTATGTAAAGTGGACTAGCTTGGCCTTCTTAATGGCCCATTAACAAAGTGAGGATGGGCAGGAAGCTACAGGCGGCTATTCTGTCTTTTAAAACATGTTTCTTTCTTTTCACATCCAGAGAAATATTCTGCCTTTTCCATATTTCCTAGGATATTTCATTTTTCTGGGAGAGGGCTGGGTGATAACTTCCTACACCAAATCACAATGGCTCAGTTCACACAGCACATAGCCCATTAGCCAAAACCAAACCATATCACATATGTGCATATGTGAAACTATGTGTAGTAATTTATTTTTTCTTTCAAAAACTGGGGTACCCCAAGCCAGAATATAGATAGGAGAATGCACAAACATGGGGAGCTGTCCAGCAGTGATCTGCTCTGGGATTTGATATCAATAGTAAGAGAGAAAGAGAGAAAGAGAAAGAGAAAGAGAGAGAGAGAGAGAGAGAGACAGAGAGAGAGAGAGAGAGAGAGAGAGAGAGAGAGAGAGAGAGATCGGGAAACTAGGTTACTTATTTTCACCACAATCTTCAGAGATTTTCTGAGTATGTTCTGTGTAGCTGCTTACAGCTTAACATAAGATAGATAACAGATGCTTCCAGTCAGTTCTTCTACCAGAGGTTTCCAAATATTTTTAGAAGTCATTTTGCAAGTTGCTATCTGTATCTCTGGTAGATATTTACTGCGTGGAACCATAATTTGGTAAGCAGCTACACAGGATGTACACAAGTGATGAAAATAAATAAAGTAACAATAACTTTTAGTTTTTATGTTCCAATGGAAGTCCTTAGCTCACCCAGGAGCTCCTCTTTTACTAACTCCTGCTATAGACCTTACAAAGTAATTATAGTGTATGATTCTGGGTGTTTTACACATTGTTAAAACCATTAAAACCCAAAACAAGAAAGAATATAGCAGAGTTAATAAACCCAGATGGGAACAAGGAAAAAGAAGAAAAGAAGGCTTCAATCATGCTCATCAAAAACCAGGGAAAAAGCCAAATTCTTCAGGGCCCTTTGAATCAGTGGTGGGTTCCGGGTGGTACAACCCGGTACGGGCATACCGGTGGTAGCTGGGAGCAGTGACCACCGTACCAGAATGGTGGCTCCTTTGGCC
Organism: Thamnophis elegans; assembly: GCF_009769535.1. Classification (NCBI taxonomy): domain Eukaryota; kingdom Metazoa; phylum Chordata; class Lepidosauria; order Squamata; family Natricidae; genus Thamnophis; species Thamnophis elegans. Next base: position 155,965,566 of record NC_045541.1, on the reverse strand, counting down.
CACCTTCCTGCCTGCGTTCCTTACCACTTTTTAATGCAAATAGGCCAATTGCGCACACGCGCACAGCATGGGGTGCCTGTGCGACTTCTGCCGAGCATCTGGGTGTCGCAGGGCAATGGCGTGCACATGTGTGCACAGTGTGCATGTCCGCCGAGGATGCCCGGTCCCGTCACAGCATATCTGTTGCGACGGGATCCAGAACCCACCGCTGCTGTCAATCACCAGTTGGGTATGAGTCATTCAAATCTCCAGGGGAAGGCTGAGACTGTGACAGAGAAGGTCATGTTTCTGAGGTTCCAGCACATGGCAGATTAATGGAAGGAACACAAGGACACCAACCCTGCCAGATTGGCCAGGTAGACATTATGTTGCAGTGTATGTTGCCTCTGTTCAGGGTTCTAGGTGTGATTTCCCTCCCCACCCCAAGATATTTTACTCCAGTTCCAGTTCCAGTTCCTGGCTTACAGTACTTGGAAGGGAAAGGGAGAAGAGAGGGGAGGGGAGGGGAGGGGAGGAGAGGAGAGGAGAGGAGAGAAAAGAGAAGAGATGAGATCAGATCTCGGGGGTCTTCTAATCTAATCCCATGCAGGGAACCTGATACCATTTCAGACAAGTAGTTGTCCAGTCTCTTCTTAAAAGCCTCCAGTGAGCCCCCCACAACTTTTGAACGCAAGCCAATCCACTGGTTTATTGTTCTCACTCTCAGGAAGTTTCTCCTTAGTTCTAGGTTGCTTCTCTCCTTGATTAGTTTCCATTTATTGCTTCTTGTCTTGTCCCCTCAATACTCAGCTGTGTCTCAGTGAATTACTTTCGAGTGATCCTGTGCTTTCTTAGGATTTTTGTTTTCCTTTAACAATTCCCTTGGGGTTTTCCTTCAAGCTGATTGAGCCCTTCCCTTCTCCTCTGCGTGGCAAATTGTCCTTTGGCAGCATAAAGTTTCACGCTTTGATTTCTTTTTTATGCCACTAAACGGATCATCAGGTTTTTATCCAATTCAGGGGTAGTTCTCTATCTTCATCCCAAAGATGATTAGGTTTTGGTTTTTTTTTTTAATTTTAATGCTGTATTGTTAATAAATTGACTTTCCCCTTATCAGCTTTTGCCATTCCCAGCAAGACAGCAAATAAAAAGGCAGATTAGCTTTAATTAGATTGAGGCACCTGCTCTCTGACCAAGGAGCAAACTAAAGATATCCTTACGTTGTTTTTGCAATTAAGAAAAACTATCAGGTTTTATTCTGCATCTGTCTGAAAACAATTTTGCCCCCAAACTTGCAACTTGTATGAGAAAGCTCTTAATAGTTTAGTGTTAACATAAATCTAGAATTGACTATTACTTTACTCAATTGATGGCATCTTTTGAGGCACAGCATAATAAGATTTTTGAAATGCTCACTTTTCTCTCTTTTTAATTGTCTGCTGATTGACAAGAAAAACAACCCCAGATCCAAGAGTGTTGGGATGATCAAGAGTGGAGGATCAAGATCCACACAAGATCCACTGCACACCCTTTTGATCTCTGTGGAAATGGGAGAGGAAAGTGCTGGTCAGCTACTGTTTTTGTGTGAGGTCTTTGCAACGTGATTTTGGTTTATGTCTCAGATGCAATTTAGAACCAAATCAGCAGATGATGGATGCCACCGATTGGTCACCTTGGAGACCGAAGATTGAGTGCTGATTGATTAGCAGCTTAGACAAGCATCCCAGCATGACCCTGTCATATGCAAAGTGCAGAAATGGAGTGCTACAAGCTATTAGCAAAGGAGCACAGAGACCTCAGCATTAAGAGACGAAACGTTTAAATTATTTTTAAAGATTTGGGGAGCTTTTGTTGGTTGCCCACCTATCTTCTAGAGCAGAGGTGTCAAGCTCATTTTCATTGAGGGCTGCATGAGGGTTCCGTTTGACCTTGGGGGGTGGGGTGGGCTTGTCCAGCATGACATCACTCATGTCAAGGGTGTTTGTGGTAACCCAAGTGCTATGGGCTCCTGGGCCCTGTTTTCGGCCACAACGGCCTTCTGTCACCCTCTGTGAGCAAAAATGGAGCTCTGCGGGGGGGGGGAGACAACACATGGCCAAAAACGGAGCCTGGGACGGCTGTGCATGACCCGAGCTCCATTTTTGCTGGCAGAGGCACCAAGGACTGGACCTTCACTGTTTCTAGGGTGGCCCCCACAGGCCAAATCTAAGCACCTGGTGGGCCAGATCTGCCCCACGGGCCTTGAGTTAGATGCCCCCGTTCTACAGGTTTATTGGGATAGGAAATTGAACAAATAGACTTCTGACATAGAAGTCAAGGTGTGTGCACTTGTCTTAGTTTTCCATTTATAATGTGCGCATACAATTAAAGTCATAAGATTATTCAGACCTGAAGACTTACTGATGTCTAATATTTGTCTAGATTTTTTTAAAAAGAATTTCCTACTTTCTATCTCATTCTGCCCCTAATAAGCATGTGACAAAACTAGGTTAAATTTGGTCAAAATTGGCATACTTCTAAGTTTATTATGGGATGCAATAAATATAATGTGGCTGCCACTAATACAAAGGGTAGGAGTTCTTATCTTGATATAGTGCTTTTTCTCATCAGCTCCTTTCCTGATAATAAAATATCTCAGCAAGATGAGAGAATGTTATACTGTCTCTCCTTTATTCAAGTGACCAGTTGCCTATAACTGTGTAGACAATTAAAATTTTATTTAGTAATGACATGTTATTAACAAATAACATGGTGCATAAATCCACTACTATCTCTTTGTTCCTTTCTTTTGGAATTATTCACCTCCTTCTTTCTCTCTTTTGCTCTGTCAAAAGCTTCTCTCTTCTCTGATTCTCTTTTAACTCTCAGATTTTTATTCTCCTTACTTGTAAAAAGCTGCCCTGTCAATTCTTTACTGCAAATTGTTTAAATAAATAAGAGTTTCTTCTAGTTCCTTCAGGACACATGTATAAAAGCAGGAATGAAAGAATTTTATTTCTATATCCTGTCCTGAATAAAGCATCAGAAATCATATTTTTCTTTCATTGAATGTATGATTCTTTACATTTATAGTTTCTGCTTTTGGGGTTTTCTTCCTTGATGTCTGTCAGTTCTTTAAATATTGAAGTTTTGCCACATTCAGTTTTTTTGGAAAAACTGAAAAAAGTTTACCAACCAAAACTACTTCCAGTTCAGTTGAAGAATTATTTCTGCAGAAATTTGCTTCTGTGCTGTTTTAATTTTGGAATTCCTATTTCATTCTGTCCCTAACAAATACACAAACTTAGAAATTCAACCATATTTAAAAGAAACTATCTTGATACAACTTCACTTCTTAAATGTCCCTATCTTCTATTTTCTTTTTCTCAAATCCAAATAACATTCACTACTTAGCAGAGAGAGGTATGCAATGCCTTTTAAGACTATTTTGGTCATCTCTGGCAATTGACAGTATATAATTACTCTAAAGTCATTTATAGTGTGCAGTGCAAATGCAGTATTTAAATCATAAATATGAAACAATAAAAGGAGAATCAACCTTTTCAAAGCATTTTCATGTAAAAACATTTTAAAAGGGTACACCTAGAACTGGCTTCTTCAATTTAAAACTCTCCTAGCAAGAACTCCAACATGGGACTGAATGAAATCAATATAAATAAGGCCACCCTGTCAACCTTAGGACAGATTATTTCCAGGTAACTTCCCTTTACCAGCCTATTATTCTGGCTTGTCATGAAAGACTGATTTATAGGGACAGGGGACATTAATAAAAATCTGATACTAGAAGCCCAGATGGCACTTGCTCAATCAGAAACAGTGGTTCAACTATCCTTCACAAATTGTGTGTGCAACTATGGCCAATTCAGAAAAGAATATTTGTTCTCAAGAGCAAAATCTGTCTATATGTTAAGAAATCATCTTTCAAAGAGTTTCATAAAAAAGGTAAAGGTTTCCCTCGCACATATGTGCTAGTTGTTCCTGACTCTAGGGGGCAGTGCTCATCTCCGTTTCAAAGCCAAAGAGCCAGTGCTGTAACAAAGACGTCTTTGTTGTCATATGGCCGGCGTGACTAAACGCCGAAGACTCACGGAATACTGTTACCTTCCACCAAAGGCGGTTCCTATTTTTCTACCTGCATTTTTACATGCTTTTGAACTGCTAGGTTGGCAGAAGTTGGGACAAGTAACGGGAGCTCACTCCTTTACACGGTGGTAGGGATTCGAACCGCTGAACTCCCGACCTTTCTGATCGACAAGCTCAGCATCTTAGCCACTGAGCCACTGCATCCCTAAAGTTTCATAACTGCCTTTAAATCTGGTCTTGACTTCTTGATTCTTTTGGTCTCCATTTCTTTAACCTGCAAATTTTCTCCGTTGCAGCAAGCAGGATTTCAAAAAGGATGCAGCAGCAGGAACAGCACTAAACTGGTGGTTGGTGAGAACCAGCATGGCATAGTGCAGTATTTATCAACCTTGACCACTTTCAAATATATGGGTTTCAACTTGCTAGCTGGTCACTTCTGGGAATTGAACACCACATATCTTAAAGCTGCCAAGGTTGACAAACTCTGGTAGATGCAGATACAGATTAACAGAGTTGGAAGGGAACTTGTAGGTCATCTAGTCCAACCCCCACCCACCCAAGTAGACCCTATACCATTTCTGACCGAAGGCAGTCCAGTCTTTTCTTGGAAGCTTCCAGTGATGAAGCTCCCACAACTTCTGAAGGCAAACTGTCCTATTGGTTGATTGCTCTCACTGTCAGAAAATATCTCCTTAAAAATTTCTGGTGTAGTGGTTAATCTGCTGGGCTAGGAGTGGAAAAGCCCAGGCTGTAGTTCTGCCTTAGGCATGGAAGTCACTAAATCGCTTTATTAGGCATGGAGTGATCTTGAGCCAAGCACAATGTCAGCGTTCCAAGTAACACTCCCAACCAAAGAAGTCTCCAAGGCAGGCATTTCCTCAAAGTTCCATTATTAGAGATGTGATATTGGCACATCTAAGGAAACCCGAATATGAAGTCTCCCAGGTTTTTCCCACCCAAAGGAAAGTCAAAGCCCCTTCCCCTGCACCCACAGGTCCATCACATGGTCCAATCAGGTCACCATCCTAACTGGAGTACTTTCCCAGTCACGCGTCTCAAGGTGCAGGCTGGAGAACATCCTTGACTCCCAGGGAAAGAATATTGTTGTTGTTATGGCTGTACACCTCACCCCGTCCCCATCCAACCCCCCTCCCAGTTCCCACAGCATACCCATCCTCCAAGTGTGGTAGCCCTGAAGACCCATAGAAATAAATGGCCTCCAGGACTGACACACTCCTTCACGGCTCATCATCACAACCCTCTCATCACATCCTACATTTGCTCTAAGAGCTAGACAAAAGCAATGCCAAAACAAGTAGACTCTGTAACTAAACGGGACAAATGCCAAGAATGACAACTACCTGGTGAGTGAATAACTTTCTGAAGGCGGAGTGGAAGAACTGGAACAGCCAATGAACTGTTGAAAGAAATGTCCTTCTGGGTTTGGCTCCAAGTGGGGGAAAAGACACTGGAGACATGGAGGCTGCTTGGAAAGATGGTTTTAATGGTGGACAGGACCACATGGCTTGAGTCCTGAACAGAAAAGGTGATCACATGCTTCAATGTTGGTGGAGAAAAGAGAAGGAAAAAGGAAGGAAGAGAAGCTGACTCCCTGGTTTGATGCCCTCTCTGGCCTTTGATCTTGAGCTTGTATTCTGATTGGTTGTCAGATTCCCATGGGGCCATGCAGGGGCAACTCTCTAGGCTGCGCTTTGAATCCAGGTTTGGTTGAGTTCTCAGATGCCATGTGTTGAGTTGGGTAAAGGGCCAATATTATCATGCCTTAATGATAATCCCATCCCCTTGGAGCTGAAGGGGAGAACTTTTTATTATGTAAAGGGACTGGCTTGGCCTTCTTAATGGCCCATTGACAAAAGCGGGGGGGAGGCAGGAAGCTGCAGGAAGTTTCTCTTTAAAACGTTTCTCCTTTTCACATCCAGGGAAATATAATATTCTGCCGTTTCAATATTTCCTAGGATATTTCATTTTTCTGGGAGAGGGCTGGGTGATAACTTTCCACCGAACTTCAAATGATTTTATGTAAAACAGGTTTTCTAGAATTATTTCAAGCTGATTTTGACCTGGGTTCATCGTCAACATTATGATCCTCCAGATAAAGACGTTATAGGACTCCAGTTCTTTTCCTTGACTTTAGGGCAGTGCTTCTCAACCTGGCCAACTTCCAGGTGTCTGGATTTCAATTATTTGCATCAATGGCTATGCTGGATGTGGAATTCTAGGATTTTAAAGTTTACTCATTTGGAAATTGCCAAATGTGGGAAACACTGCCTTAGGGACTAGGAGTTTGATATCATCAGTTGTGACAATGGTTCTCCATCAGATTGGAATTCGGAACATACTCATCTAGTAGTTCTCTCTTCCTGAGAGACTGTTAGAATATTCATGACTGGGAGAGACATGATAAGGTCAGCCAATGAATAGGCAAAGCAGCAAGGTCAGCCAATGGGAGCTGAAACAGCTAGGAGCCAGGGAATGGTTTAGCCTGCAACCTTCTGAGTCTTTGCAAAGAATTGAAATAGAAACTTAAGTCTCTGTCTGCTCTGAACTCTGAGATGAAACTGTTCTCTCCTGCTGGTGTTCTGCTTGTAACTTGAAAGTTGAAAGAATCTATTGGTATTGTACGTTGAAAGAATCTATTGGTATTGTACCGTGACCCGACAAAAGCGTGAACGTCAAAAGCGCGCCGACAAAACCGCGGCGCTAAAACCGCGATGTCAAAAGCGCGCCGACAACAGTGCGCCGACAGAAGCGCGATTTAAGTTAAGGTAAGGTTTAGGGTTAGGTTTAGGTGTAGGGTTAGGTTTAGGGTTATTTTTAGGGTTAGGTTACAGCGCGCTTCTGTCGTCGTGCTGTTGTCGGCGCGGTTTTGTCACCACAGTTTAGTCAGGTGCGCTTTTGTCGTTCGCGCATTTGTGGTGGAACCGTATTGTACATTTATTCATCTGTTGTTATGTTTATAAAGCAGTTAATGAACCCAGATGAATCGGTTATGAATCAGTGTGTGTGTGCTTTCTGGATTTGATTTTTCTGCAACAAACTCTGACGGAGGCCACTTCCAGAAAGCCTGAAAGCCAAAACTCAAGTTACCCCCCCACACACACACAACAGTTAAGTGTGGGGGAGGAGATAGAAGTGGTCCACAAATCTTTCCAGAGGGGGCTGCTTGAAGCAGAGCCCGGGTTCCATCTCACCTAATAGACTCTGTCTGTCTGGGCTGCTGTTTAAAGCCCAGCCTTCACTGCAAGCTTTACTGATCCTTTATTTATATGTTTTTATTGCATCAAATTGAACCAATAAATAAAGCAGCAAATGAGGAAAGAGCAGTATTAAGCTAGTGGAAGTGCTTTCTCAAATGCTTCATATGACCCCTGAGAGAGTTTCTTTCTGAAAAGTTACAAACCTGACCGAAGCACAGGGCCTCTGGGAAAAAAAATCAGGTCTTATTTAGAGTGAGTAGATAGGTTTTTCTTCTTTCCTTTTTAACCAAGTATATTCTTGGTGTCTTTTTGCCTTCTGCAGTGTTGGACTGCGTCTATCTTCAAAGCAATTTCCATGGGGCCAGTGGTCTCACTAAATCCCTTTAGGCTAAAACAAATACATTTGTTGATTTATCCATAATTGGAGAGAGGCTGCTCCTTGCTCTCCTTTACCCTGGGACACTGATCTGAGAAATAATCCACATGAGCCCCTGGCAGGACCAACTTCAGAGCGTGAAGAACCTATGTTGCTAATGTAGCTGATGGAGGTCAGTTGAGAGGGCAGTCTCCCACTCCCCCAGGTCCCCTCCTTCTTCTCCCCTCTCCCTCCTCCTCTTCCTCCATGTTAGAGATAGTAAACGACAACACATTGACTATCAAAAGGTACTTCTCTATTTGTTAAAGCAACCGGGTCTTGTTCTGCGGGTTTCTGTTTGATAACGCAGTATTTTTTTAATTGTGTTAATAAACTGAAAAGAAACCAAATTACTTTGTTCATCTACTCCTGATCAGACTGGATTTTCTTCAAATGGAAGCATGCTCTCCCTCTCTGTGCAGAGAGAAATATCCCTAAAGGGGAGAAGATTCAGAGGCTCACTAGATGGCAGCAAATTGATATGAAACCTTCACTACTTCCTGCCATCTGCTGGTGATCTGGAGTTTTACAACTGACATAAACTTGAAAGCTTTATGAAGCTACCTTTGCCAGACATTTCCAATTAAATGAGCCCAACTCTTTATTGACAGAAACTTCCATATGGCAATGAAATTCTTAAATTTATGTCAGTGTTTTTCAAACTTGGCAGCTTTGAGAGGTGTCGTTTTCAACTCCCAAAATTTCCCAGACAGCATGGAATTCTTGGGAGTTGAAATCCACACCTCTTAAAGTTGCCAAGTTTGAGAATCATTGATCTATTCTATATCATGCTAAGACAATCCTTCATCTGCTAGTTATCCCACCCAGGAGTCATATTAACCTTTGTGTGTATATGCCAACTTTTTAAAAATATGTAACTGCTCTCCATGATCCTAACAGACTATGCTCTACATAAGAATGGCAAGAAAGAATGAGTGGAAAAGAATATATGGATTTGGTTGGACATGGCAACCTCAATTAGATCTAAAACAACACCTAAAATATGACTTGGGAGATAGAAATAATATGACCATTGAACTTCCTAGAAACTGTCTTTGCCTTGTGTACATAAGGAATGATTTTATAGACTATTTATATAACAAACATATTCATGGTTAACCTAATCATGCTTTATTCCTGATATGTATTTCAGAGGGTGAGGCTGGCATTTGCATTTTCTATTGTATTGCAAGTTGTCCAGTAATACTACAACATACAACCAAGAGGAGTGGCTGACTTGGGGAAGCTTATTGCTGTAAATGATTCCCATCCACATCTTTAAATTCTCCCTCCCTCCCCCCCAAATTGGTCAAGTTATCACTTAATTTCAGCTCTGCAATCTAGGGATTGCCCATGGGCAAATATTGTCCAATCATATTTCAACACACTTCAGTTTCTAGTTCATAACATTACAGAGCGAGTCATAAATTAACGCATACATTTAGTTTGCAGAGTGTAGTAGACTTAACATACGATGGATTACTTAGTGTTTTCATGTTTCATAGCCCAATGGTAAACACTGTTTTCTACAAGCAGAGTTCCTGCCCAGCCAAAGCAGCACCATTTATTCTTCATAGGAGGGCATTATTAGCAAAGTTGAGAAAACATTTGCAGAAATATAAAACATTTTCAAGGAGAACAAATGTAAGGAGAGAGGAGAGGAAAGAGGGGAGGGGATGCAATAGGAACATGAATTTACAGTTTTTTAAAAATATCCTCCTTTGATTCTGGCAGCAGAACTCACAAAATCGATCAGATGGCCCATGGTAAATAGGTGACACAGTATTGTAGTTGTGTTGCTGGGTAGGATTAGAGGCACACAGTTCTTTGGACAAGTCATTTCCTCCCTGCTCAGCCTACCCCACAGGATTGTTGTAGGAAAAATAGGAGGCAGGACATAAAGCTAAGAAAGAAAGAAATATTGGGAGTGTGCTCTGTATTCCACACTCTTTCCCTTCCTTCATATTCTTTGACCCTGTTCTAACACCAATTCATACTTCTGTTTTAACCACATTCTGGCCCTCTCAAAAGGCTTGTTAGAGCAATATTGCCTCATGGTCCCTTACAGAAAAGGGAATATTCCTTGCCTCATAATTACCCAAAAGGTTGGAAATCTACTCTTCAACTTCTCTGACCTTATGAAGCCAACAATTAAATCTGCTTATCCATAATCCTCCACTAAGTTTCCAAAGACAAAAATGCTGTTTTATTGTATCAGGATTTGCTCAGCCTCTTTCTATCGGCAGACCTTACAAGAACAGCAGCTATTGGAAAACCAGAGCCTGTTTCATAAGGGTTTAAATGATTAACTTGAATTGGAAATATAACCTTTTGGGGAACCCGATGCTACACATGGAAAATATGGACAGAAATATGAAAAATAAATTGTTTTAAATGAACTGAAAAATGAATTGCGGAGTATGAATAGCTAAAATTCTGAACAGGGGTACTTTGCACAGTTACATCTTGTTGCAAGTAACAATTACGTTTTTATATGTTAGTTCTTATACACTGTATGAACCACAAAGAATGGGCACGAAGAATTGGGCTTACTTGTGTGTCTCTGAATGAGTTGCAAAGAATTGGCAAGAGGTTTTGATTTACACTTGTTTAACAATATTAATAACATTTTCCTCACTTTCTAACAGATGAAGTAAATAAAATTGGACAGATGAGTAAGTCACTAGAAATGTATTTTGAATCTGAAAAGACTGATCAGAGATCAGTCCTAGGCTGAGAATGCACCTCTGGATGTACATTTCACCATTATTTTGGTCGTATCTGGGAATGTTTAACTGATAACAGCAATAATCTTGACTTGACCTTAAGGTCAAACCCTTTGATGAGCAACCAACGGCTGTTACCTGTAAAATGGATGTGCATGGGGAGGGAAGTGTGTGTGGGTAACTAAAACGGATGTGCATGGGGAGGGGAGGTTTTGCTCTTTTGCTGTTCGGAAGAATTTCGTAGCAGCTTCTGGTCTTCCTCTTTCACAATTCAGAGGAGCGATGGTTGGATGAAGAACTTGACTTCCAGGGAGACCTGTTTGCAACTAACAGCAAAACCAGACAGCTGGCAAAAAGGACAACACTGTTACAAAAAGCAGCAAATTATTCCGTTTTGTGGGAGAGCACGTTCTCACTCAAGCAGAGTAGGTTTTCAACAACAGGGGAATCAGAACCAATAGATAAAAGCAGTAGACAGGCATCCACTTTGCAGCATTTAATGACCCCGCACCCAATAAGAAATCCCTCTGCACTAGAGCCTGGAAGGCTCCAGGTTGCTGGGAGTTGGCCTTTCAGGCTGAGCAACTGATTATCTGACCACTAGACTCTCCTGCCCCTGCCTATAGCTCATTACGAATTGAGCCTTTTTTGAGGAAGCAGTAAAATATAATCATTTATATGATTTATATGGTCACCTACCTTAGACAAGTGGCTCTGGGCAGCATACAGGGAGTAAACACCCACACACCCCAGAAGTCATGATATAATGAAGGTTGTTGCCCTGAGCACCAGAAATGGAGATCTCTATCAAAAAACAAACAAACTAGCATCAGTAATTTGAAATGTTCAGATAAGCTTTTCATTCAGAACCCAAAAATGTATTAAAAGAGAATGCCCACATTTTTGTTCTGATGGGCTGAATGTTTCCAAACATTCTTATTAGCTTGGCTGTAGTAGGAAGCAAGCGAAAGATGGACTCAAGTCTAGAATGGGATTTTGGTCTTGAATCCTGTTTTGGTCTTCTAGTCTTGGACCACAAGCTGCTTTTGATCCTATCTGTTCTAGATCAAACTCTTTTCTTCCTGCCAAACCCAGCCTCCTCTGGCCCAGAGATCCACAGCCTGGAATCTTCTGAGTAGCAACACCTGCAGCACCTTGTTACTTTCACCAACATGAAGGAAAAACTGGGGTCAGCCACAAGAATCACTCCTTTCGGCATGCAATATGGTGCTGCATACAGAAAAGAGGTGACACCAATGCCACAACACTACTTTAATCACTCTGACCCCACCCCCCCCCCGCCCTGTGGACTTCTTGGATTCCCCCCTTCAAACACCCATGGGATTGGGGCAAAATACAAGGATGGAGTTACGAGTACAGGGCAGGTTTTTTTTTTTTTTTTTTTTTTAACAACAACTTGGTACCCTGTTTCCCTGGAAATAAGACCTTCTCGGATAATAAGTCCAATCGGGCTTTTGAGTGCATGCGCTAAAATAAGCCCTCCCCCCAAAATAAGCCCTCCCCCAAAATATTGCAACACAGCAGCAGCCATGAGGAGACCACGCTCACCGCCTCCTGCACCTCAAAAATAATAAGACCTCCCCAAAAATAAGGCCAAGCACTTATTTTGAGGGGGGTGTCAATAGAAAATAAGACCCTGTCTTATTTTCAGGAAAACATAATAGGTACAAGCAGAGGTGCCCATGCACCAATTCACATAGGACAGTTTCCTATTTTTCACTTAATCCAGAAACAACGTCTGCATTTGGACCATTGTTCCAAATCCTGGTTGACTTCAGTCTGCAAATTCTGCAGTCTACAAGTTGCAAAATCAGATTTCAGACCCAGGGATTGCACAAACCGATAGGAGCACCACTTGTGTTAGCTGCATGAAATTGGTCTCCCTCCAGTGATCCACATTATGTGCAAAAACAAGAGCAGGTCAGACACGAGTGCTTAAATTACAAGGCTGCCTTGGACCCTGAAGCCCATCTGAGCCTCCTGGACACACTTCCCTCCTTGCTAGGTTTTTTTTAAATGGTCCCCATTACTCTTCATTGTAAGGCAAGAAGAATGTTACTATCTAACTATGATTTAGAGACTCAATTTCTGCTTTTATCTAGTTATTTTACTGTTAACATTAAGTAGCTTTTAGGATTCTTTCCATCAACTTTTCTCTCCATCTAAAGCAGTGTTTCTCAACCTTGGTCCACTTGAAGATGCGTGGACTTCAACTCCCAGAATCCGCCAAGCCAGCTGTCTGGGGAATTCTGGGAGTTGAAGTCCACGCATCTTCAGGTGGACCAAGGTTGAGAAGCACTGACCTAAAGGAATCAGATTCTATCCCTGGCTGCTCATCCAAGGAGACGTGATCTTAATCCACAGGTATAGGAACCAAAAACCTTTTGCTCCCCAAGACCCCACCCCCCCATTTGAAGCAGTGAGAATGACCATGCTGTCTCCAGAGAAAGGATGGTTAATGTACAGGTAATCCTTGACTTACGACCACAGCTGAGCCCAACATTTTTGTTCCAAAGTGAGACATTTGTTAGGTGAATTTTGCCCCATTATACCACCTTTCTTGCCACAGTTCTTAAGTGAAGAACTGCAGCTGATAAGTTAGTAACATAAGTGAATCTGGTTTCCCCATTTGACTTTGCTTGTCAAAAGGTCACAAAAGGTGGATTACATGACCCCAGGACACTGAAACCATCATAAATATGAATCTGTTGCCAAACATCAAAATTTTGATCACGTGACCATGAGGATGCTGCAATGGTCGCTAAGTGTGAAAAATGGTCATCAGTCACTTTTTTCAATGCCATTGTAACTTTGGTCACTAAATGAACTGTTTGAAAGCTAAGGCTAGCTTGCATTATAATGTCTTATGCTAGCTTACATTTTCAAGAGAGAGAAGCTAAACTCCTTATTAGAATTGAAATAGAAATGAATAGAGTAGAGTAGAATAGAGTAGAATAGAGTAGAATAGAGTAGAATAGAGTAGAATAGAATAGTTTATTAGCCAAGTGTGATTGGACACACAAGGAATTTGTCTTTGGTGAATATGCTCTCAGTGTACATAAAGAAAAATAAAATAGAATACATTCATCAAGAATCATAAGCTACAACACAGTGATAGTCATAGGTTATTAATAAGCAATCAAATTATACTAGGAAACAAATTATTGGATTTTTAAATTATTGGATTTTCTTTCAAAGAAACTCAGTATGTGCTTCCTGATTATTAAAAGTGCAAATTCAGTGTCAATGACTCCTGACTTAGTGGCTGTAAGGGGGCAATGGGAGCAGAGAGAAAGTTAAGGGTTTCTCTCGTGTCCCCTCTTCATCTGTCGTTCTGCTGCTGTTTCCCTAAAACAAGGACTGATGATCTGAGATCAGAGTCTTCTGCCATTGCTCCCAGGCACACAGGCCCAGAACAGATGCTCTCTCTCTCTCTCAATCTGGCATGAGGTAATTAGGTGCTAGCTTGGCCTGCCTCTATAATGTATTTTATATAAAACCATTGGCTGCTCTGGTTAGAAAAAAAAAATGCTTCAGTAATTGCTCAGGTCAGATTCCTGCTGTCAGAAGCTCTCACGTCCTGGGGGGTGTCTCCAGGGTGTGATTAAAAAAAAGTAAAGGGGTCGACTATGATATGCAATTAAAACTCTGCCTGGTTTTGATCATACATAATCTTAAAACTGGAAGACAGTATTTATTGATTTACTCACACCCCAATAATTAGCAATTCCTATTGCTTGCACTGTGGTTTATAGTAACAAGATTAAAAACAAAATATGACACCAAACCACAAAACCAACAATAATTGCAACTGATGTCCTTTCTCTGGGAGTGGGCAAAAATCTTATCACTCCCAAAGGCCCTCTGGGAAATCAAATAGAATAAAAATACAATTCTTTTTTGGCCAAGTGTGATTGGACACACAAGGAATTTGTCTTTGGTGCATATGCTCTCGGTGTACATAAGGAGAATAAAATACTTTCGTCAAGAATCAAAAGATACAACACTTAGTGATAGTCAAGGTTACTAATAAGCTATCAAATAGTAAACAAAGGGTGTTGTTATCACAAAGTTGATGATTCTTTCTCCCCAAACATTTGTCCATCCATCTGTAAGTACTGCAAGGCATAGTGCTTCACTGCAGAGGTGGTATTCTGCCGATTTGTCTGGGCTCGGGCAAACCGGTAGCGGTGATGGCAGGAGGCTCCACCCACCTCTGTGCATGGGCAGAAGCACGTGCACTCCCGGTTCCCAACCGGTAGCAAAGGTAAGAGGATTTCATGCCTGCTTCACTGATTTTTCCTTGTACAGATTCCATCACACGTTCATATTCTGACTCCAAAAGAGGCTTGCTCAAGGAATGTCTGCTTGGCAAATAGTAGGATGGCCGTAATAATTTAGACGCTTCCTGCCAATATGCATTTTCAGTTATTGACAAGGCTGATCCAGAAGCATATGTTGCTCTTGCAAGAGCATGGTCAATTTTCTCCTGATTTTCAGGTGTCGTTTTATCTATATACAAAGGTATTGTGTATTTTTGTGATGCAGTGTTTTCCTTACTTGAAGATGCTCCTGATCACTTTGTGATGATCCAGAAGCAGCAAAAAAAAGTGTTTCTGGAATTAGACCTCTGGAAGGAAAAGCTACTTGCACTTTCACGCTGGTCCTCTTCATTTGATTCCATAAAGTATTTTTTAAAATATCTTTAGGGCACCTCTGGCATGCAAGGATGTGCTTTGTCATCCTTGTAGCATTTGGAAAAGAATATTTCTTCTCACAATATTTGCAAATTGCAGCTTTGCTCTCAGCAGAAATTGCATTGTGCAAATGTTTCCAAACTCTAGAATGTTGGGTCTCATTTTACTGAGAAGAGGAAAAGAAAAATCAATTTACTGACCAGACTATATAAGTAAATATTACGCTGTGATGGTGGAGAACATTAATATGAATCATTTAATGACAAATCATTAAATTCATCACATAAATGTACCCTCTTAGCTGTCAGTTAAGGCCTGAGAGGACAACAGAAACTATCATCTACTCCTGTATGCCAACAATTGCTCAACTGTAGGAGGTGGAGGTACACAAGCAAACTAAACTGGGAGCCGTTTTCCTGAAGTGCCTCCTAGTGGCACAAATGCATATTTCTCTTGTTTGAGAACTGCATTGAGAAGTAGAGTGTTACTTGAATTGTATTCCAGGATTTGCTTGTCTTCAGCTGAGAGAACTTGCAATCATTTAAAACTTTACAAAAACTCTCAGAAATCTTTCATTAAGTTCTTCATGTCATATAGTTTGAATACCATGCCATAGATATACTATTTATCCCGGGGTGGGTTCCTGCCAGTTCTAACCTCTTCTATAGAAGAGGTTTCACAAATCTACAGTGCCGTTTAGAACCGGTTCCAGCTCCCTCCCCCCGCCCGTCTGCACATCATCAAGATGAAGAGCGAGAGGAGGAATTCTGGGAGTTGAAGCCCACAAATCTTAAAGCTGTCAAGTTTGAATACTCCTGGGAGTTTTTTTCTAAAGGGTTAGGGATGCAAGGGTCTTGTAACTTGACAGCTTTAAGACTTGCACACTTCAATGCCAGAGTCCCTGAGCCAACATTTTGGTTGCTAAGCAAGAACGTTGTTAAGTGAGTTTCACCACATTTTACAAGTTGGCCATGCCCACCCGTCACATGGCCGGCAAGCCACTCCCACAAAGCAGGCCACACCTACAGAAGAGGTTCTAAAAAATTTTGAGACCAACCACTGTATTTATCATTGGAAAAGAACATACCAGTATTCCACACTCCTTATTTTTCCAGGGAAAAAAGGCTTTGGGCAAAAAAATGGGGAAAAGCCTGTTTTTCCCCAAAATTTTCCAGGTTCTTTTCCAGGCCTTCCCATCTCTAGCTGTGGCACAATAAAGCAGTCCTAAGTCTTGGCCATTTCCCCCCCCCCCCACAAGGCATTAGGGAAGAGGGACAGACAGGGGTGGGATCCTAATGGTTTAACAACCGGTTCGCTGTGTGCCCGTGCACAGTTTAGAGAAAACTTGCCTTCTGGATTACTGCTTTGGAAGGAAAACAGCTGAGGCACAGCAATCCACTCTGCCGTGCGATTCAGCTGAGAAGCTAAAGGTAGGTAAAGTGCAGGGACGGGTGGGCTGGCCCACTTACTCGTGGGAGCGAACCAGTTCTCTCCCAGTTGATCTTCGGAGCTACCAGTTCGCTCGAACCGGTCCGATCCGGTAGAATCCCACCTCTGGGACAGACACAGCAAAACAGTGTCCCCATGCCAACCCAGTGGGGGAGGTTCAGAAAGACAGGATGATTGAAGAAACTGAAGGCAGCTGAGTGATCCAGCTGGACTAATAAGATTGCACTCTTTTTACCCGAGTCTTAACTCAATTCATCCACATCACTGATCCACAGAGTAGCCTCAGTTCCAGATGTGTTTGAATCCTTCTTTCACCTGAATCTGAAGCTTAACTTTGAAGAATGGGAACAGGACACGTATTTGCTCTCCCACTCAGCTACTAATTTGCTTGAAAGACATCCTCATTAAACAAAGATGTGGTCCTTTTTTGGGGTGTGTGAAATGAAACCCCTAGTGATTAAATGTATATATTCCCAACTCACAAAAAGGCATGAAAAACTTTGGGCTGGAGCCACCCATCTTTTTATTTTCTAAGAATGTTTCTGTGGCCGTAAAGCAGGGATGTCAAATTCGCGGCGGCGGCACATGAGCCTATTGGGACTTTCCCCCTCTTCGCTAAATGGGGCGTGGGTGTGGCCAGCATGTGACACATCTGGCCCCTGGGTCAGGAGTTTAACAGCCCTGCCCTAAAGCAATAATGGAAATGTGGTTATATTGGGGAAAGAGATATATTGCTTTATCTTATGTTAATTACCCATCAATTTCTCATTTTTAATTAAAAGAGGCTTTAAAATGAAAGGAATATATCAGTTCTCAGAGATGATGTGTTGTTGTGTCTGGCACTATCACACAATAATAGGCCAGTGTTAAACATAGCAATTAGCATGTTGTGTAGATAAGATAAATTTGGTTATTTTAACCCAGCCTTATTTACATTTTTTATGGCATAGGGCACCGGTGTCAAACTTTCCATGTCACGTTGCTGTCACGTGATGTTTCACAATGTTTTCCCATCTGCAGATGTGGGGTGGGCGTGGCCTACACATGATACATCCAGCCCACGGGCCGCCAGTTTAACACCCTTGGCATAGAGTGTTGCTTAACCTTAGCCATTTTGTTGGTTTGTGATTCAGTGTTTTGTTTGCAAACCTAGGAAATGAGTTTGTGGAAACTCAGCCAATATCATTTGTTTATTTTTTTTGGCTTAACATGCTCTATGAATTCAGCCTTGTGGTTTGTAAACTATGGTTTACAATTTAGCATATCTGAAGTCAGTCAGGTTTTTTTCCCAGGAAACCATGGTTAGGCCGTCTGTGGCTTAGTACAGTAAGTGAACCTAATTAGAAATGTCCAAACAAAAACACAAGGTGTTCTTACACCAGTGGTAGGTTCCGGATCCCATTCAACCAATACGGTTGGAATGGGCCCTGCGTCTCTCACATGGACACGCACAGAACACGGATGCGTCATACCTGCCAGGGACGCTTCCGCAAGCCTCTGCGATGCTTCAGCTGCTTGGCGGAACATTGCGCAGGCGCTGTACACGCCATGTGCATGCATGGAAGCACCAAAGGCTTTAAAAATTTAATTTAATTTAATTTAATTTAATTTATTAGACTTATAGGCCGCCCAATCCCGGAGGACTCCGGGCAGCTTACACAGAACAAGAAAGGAAAGCAAACAAAATAAAATAAAAATAAAGATTAAAATTCTCCAACACGCATACATACAAGTTGGGGCTGGACCCTACATAATAAGGTCAACAGCCCCAGGCCTGCCGGAACAGCCAGGTTTTAAAAGCTTTTCTGAAGGCCATGAGGGTGGGCGAGGTCCGGACCTCTGGGGGTAGCTGATTCCACAGGGTCGGAGCGGCCACAGAGAAGGCCCTCCTCTGAGGCCCCGCCAGTCGACACTGTCAAAAGACAGGTAAGGAGCTCGGGCGGGCCCTCCGGAGCACCAGAACGGAATGGTACCCGGTGCTCAGGCAGGCTCCGGTACACCTGTACCGGGGCGTACTGCCTGCAACCCACCACTGTTACACCCACTCGTACTGACTTCAAAGGCCCAACACTACTACAGAGATATACATTCATATTTAGCCCACTTTCCTTGCAAGAACTCAGCAAATAAATATATGGCACGGGGCCAGATTACCTGCTCTACTGACTCTGCTCCGTTACACCAGTTCATCCCACCTGGTCTGGCAGGAAGAGTATAGGTAATCCTTTACTTACAACCACAACTGAGCCCAAAATTTCTGTTGCTAAGCAAGATAGTTGTTAAATGAGTTTTGTCCCCCGTCTATTGTTTTTTTGGAAAGGTCTATAAAGACCTAACTCTGCCAACCCGCTTGGGGCTCACACAGGAGTTCCCAGCCATGAGGCTAGTTAGTGCCTTTAAGGCCCCTCTGGTCTCCAACCATCCAAAATGTGCTGCTATTCCAAGCTTCATGTAATGAGCAACCAAGGGCAGGTATGCCTTCCCCTTGCTATAGTGTAAAATGCAACATTAATTTCTCTTCAATTAAGGAATCAGTGAAATCATTTCTTTTGGCCATTCACCAGGCAAGTTCAGGAATAATTGCAATGTATAAGTCATTGTTGCTGTATTAATGGCCTCCCTGGGCGTATGGCGCATGTGTGCCAGAACAAAGGCAAGGACGCATCTCTTCTTCTCGGGAAGAGGGAGATCAATCAAACCATGTTCTGCCTTACTGATGTGGCGCAATCTAAGAAAATTAATAGCCGTTGCGGCACAGCAGGGGTGGCTGGATGGCCCATTCTTTTGTTTGCACTTGGGGATTGGTGTAAATAATGTACCCATCTGAATGATAGATGTGGAAGCTCCAGATTGTCAGCTTTGTTATTGATCAAGTGGCTTGAATGGAACAGTGAAAAGGGGAAAGACTGGCTAGACTGCGTCACTTGCAACCACCCATATATTCATTCACTCCGAGGTGTTGTGAAAAAGCTCATTTTCAATTGAACAAAAGGTTTATTTACTTTGTCACCGGCATAAAATTTTAATGAATACATAATTTGTCCCACACTGAGGACAGAAACATGATGGCAAAGCATTCTTTCTGAAAGAGCTGGGAATAGCCATAGGTTATTGATCTTGTTCTCATAAATTAGTGAAATCAAATTAACAAAGAATAATGGGACACTGTGTAAAGGCTGCACACCAAACACCAGCATTTACACTTTCCGATCTGAGATGTCAGGATTATACCTTGCCTCACCACGGGTTGCAATCCTTTGAGCAGCATTTGCCATTGTAAAATTGATACCTATTAATGTTCTATATATATAATCCTGAAGATCGTGAAACATTCAAGCCTTATTCAATTTCCTGCTGTTGTGAAATTGATGTTTAATGAAATAATTATACCTTTGACTTAACACTTGGGAGTCCTTTGGGTAACAAGGCATCTGTGGAGATTGTACTGTTGACGCCTGCTGTATAATACTGGAATAAATGATACAATCAAGCTTACAGGTTCAAGATGTCTAGTAGATTTATTTATACGTACAAAATAATATAGTTCAAAACAAAAACAACCCCAATAGATCCCTCTCCGCCATTGTTTAGAAGAAGTGTGAAGACCTGGCTTTTCATCCAGGCTTTTGGCAAGGAAGAATGAGACGACTTCATCGTACTTGTTATCTTTTATGTTTAATGTCCAATTAATTTTATTTGCTTCATCATTGTGAGCTGGCCCAGAGTTGTTGAGAGTTGGGCAGCACATTCAATTAAAGTTGGTCACCCTTTATGTGTGTTTACACTGGATTTGGCATTTTTATCCATCTATTGAATCCTTCCCAAGGTAATTCTAATCCTAGCCCTGGTCCTCCCCAAGGATCTGGGATAGGCAAATGTTGCTTGATGATACTCAATATATCATGGCAAGAAATATAAGCTGTTCCAAGTAAAGCTGCCTTTTATAGTTGACTGACGGGGATTTTGTCAATGCTGGTAGTGGTATTCCAGATGTTTTTGTGTTGCATCCACTACAGATACTATCTTTGCTTTCTTTTGCCACAGTCGTTCTAGTTGTAGGTCTTTGTATTTTGTTATTTTATCTCCAGTTCTTTTGCTTCTCTTCTGCTGTCTCCAGGTACTGCAATGTCCTCTATCGACGTTATCTTCTTTTTTAAAAAAATCAGCAATTGTTGTCTAGCGTGTTATGTTGTCTGTTTGGTTTTTTTAACTCACAGAACACTTTTGTTTTTTCATTTTCTATTTACTTTGTCTATTTCATGATCCCACCAGTTCTTGCTTGCCATATTTCCTGCAGATATTCCAATGCGCTATTGTCATGAGTTGTGTGTAGTCAATTGATGCTATTTTGTCATGAGTTGTGTGTAATCAGTCTGTGCAATCTTCTTGCAACAGCTAACTAGATGGCTCACTGTTTACTCAGCTTCTTCGTATTATGGGTCTTACTTTGCAGCCTGTGGAGTGAGGGGGCGGGGTTGCTTTCTGATTCTCTTTCTCTGCCCATTATGCAGCTGTGTGGTATATGTCCCCTGATCTGAGCGTTTCCTAGACAGCCTGTCTTTCCCGTTTCCCAAAGCCATTTTCACATACCATTAAATGTTTTATGAGATAGGCAGCCATATAAATGGGGAAAAAAACCATTTCTGTTTAGCAACAATATATACTGTCAGGACTATTTGTGAATGAAAGAAGAAAGCAATGAGTCTTTCCACTTTCACCAGTTTATTGTGAACCAAATAAAGGTGGATCTACACAGGCATTTATCTATGTACTTCTTCATATATTGTAGAAATTTCACACTAAGTCTTGGATTCAATTCCCAGCATCTATAGTTAGAAAAGCCAGTGAGGGAAATAAATTATTTTGAAGGACAGTTGCCAGTTAAGAGCAAATTAATATTAAATTAAATGGTCAGATAGACTGACTGGGTCATAATGGGGTTGTTGTCCTATGATCAGTGTGATTCAGACTTTCTTGTTGTATGATATAAACAAAGTTTTGATTGATTCATCATATATTTGAGGCCATTTCACAGGCATCAGTTATTCTTCAAAACACAGAGTTTCATAATAATTGCAATATGAATTTAGGAAAAGGAGAAATAGACATGGTGATCCTGATTGTAGGCCTCCTAAGGGGAAAAGTAGTAGTATTCCCAGTATACTTTGAATTTCACAGTTCCAGAGAGCAGAGAAAATGGAACACAGAAATAACTACTATTCCATCAACATATTAATGACGGGCCTATTGAGGAAGATTACCAGTGCTTTTGAACATTGTTGGACCTGAAAGGGATACCAAGTTGACTGCTCTGAATTCAAATGCATTTTGGCTACAGTGACAGGAGAACTCCGTTTACGTGCCAGGACCCACTCATTCTTTGGTTCAAATGAGCACTTTTGTCCAAAACGTTTATAAAGACTGAACTCTGTGATGTCACAGAAGTCCATGACACCAAGTATGCCGATGAGAGCAGATCCCCTCTTTGAAGTGTTAAAGCAATAGTGTTCTCTTGAAGACTTCACATAGCTGCTTAAAAGGGCCTTTTCAGGCTGTCTGCTGTGGGCTAATTATTTTACTGGCATTACAAGCAAATCAGCTTTGGGTGCACATACATAAGATATTCAGGGGAAAGCTTTCATAATAGCAGTGCTGAATCTTTTAGAGCAGTGTTTCTCAAACTTGGCAGCTTTCAGATGTATGGACTTCAATTCCCAGAATTCTGAGTTTAGGAAACATTTTGTTAATTGTGAAGTTCTCCTTTCAAAACAATTTACATAGCTATATAAAAATACAAAATGCTGGAAAATTCCCCCCACCTCAGGCAGTGTCCCACTTATAAAAACTGCTGCAATCTGCCATACAGCTATATCTGATATTCAATTACTTGGGCAACTGAACTCAATCCATTTTCCCTCATGGAAATCCTTTATTCTTGAATACCTGAAGCACAAAAATGAGTGAATGACGAGGGAGAAAGCCAAGAAGACATTTTACCTTACATAGTTTGACTATTTTACCAGCAAACTTTTTGAAGCCCAGCCAAGGGTCTAATTAATACATTATTTAAGTTCAATTGAGATTGGACAAAAAAAACATAGCTAGCCCATATATGACCACATGAGACAAATCTTATCTCTATGCACTATTTAACAGCTAAGTAAATATGTGCAGACAGGAGTGCTCGTTATCTTCTCCATTGTGCATTGTTTCAGCTAATTCCTAGCCTGCATTTGCTGATTTCATCATGTTAAGGTGGGATACAGTGACATTTCTGAGAAGTGCCAGCTCATGCTGTTATGTTTCACTGCTAAAACATTTCAAAAGGATCAAGGAGAAGGGTCAGGAAAGTTGCTTTCAATGATGACAAAGATTCTGACCTTTTGTCTAATAAATAGGGGAGAATTTTAATCAGGATCAGTGAATCTGAGCACTTCCTAAGTTGCAACTACAACTTATCCCTGGATGTATTGATTGTGGGGGAACAGTTGATTCAGTTTGATTGATAGACTGTGTGTAGGTGGGTAAACAGATCAAAGTGTCAATTAAATGGTTGCTGGATGTCTGGATCCACATTTATTAATGTTTAGATATTAATCTTTCTACCAATGACAAAAGTTCTTTCCTATCAGTTTTAAGAACTATATGTATTTCAGGAATTCTTTCATTAGCTGAAAACATATTTGAAGGAGGAACTAGATATACCAAATGTTCCTTTCAAAAATGTGTTTCTTAAGCAAGTGCACATTAAGCAATGTTGCTTCTAATTCAGATTTTTTTTATTGGCACCTCAATTACTTTTCCTTTACTTGAAAGGAATAAATTTAAAGAACATCACTAAGAAAGAACCCTTTCTACTTTATCATCACCATACACACACACACACACACACACACACACACACACGCCAGCTGAAACATCTGGAAACTTATCACACTTGCAATGTTACGAGTAGCTGTGCACCCTGCTTCTGAGAAATAGTAAGGTAGAGCTGGAGAAAAGCTAACACAATGGTAGGGGAATTGGAAGCAACACAACAGTTTGAGGGGTAAAACACAAATTGCAATAAGAGGAGGTAACCACGGCATATAACATTGGGCATAGCACGAATGAAGTATAGATAAATGTTTCTCTCTGTCACATACATTAGCAGAAGGCAGAGCTACTATGATTAGTGGGAAATTCAAGGCAACTAGTGATTGGGTTCACACATTATGTTATGCCATGTTTTCACTATGATTTATTGAATACCATAATTTGTTGGGGTTTGCAGAACATGCTCAGCCTTAAAATCATGATTTACAAGTTATAATGGCTAGGTTCTCATGACACGTTTCTCTACATACTGCATTTTTAGAATTGTTTAGAACAAAGTGTGGTGAGGGCCCCAATTCAGATGGATCTAAAAAGGAAGCAGACAAATTAATGGAGAGTAAGACAATCAGTAGCTACTAGTTATGATGTCTTTTTTCCAGGCTTCCCAGTCACTGTCCCACCTGTGACACTTGATGCAGGAAGAGGAAAACCTGTGATCTGACCCAACCAGGTTCTTGTGCTATCTGTCACACTGCAGTGTTTTTATATAATAGCATGGAAGATTTTACAGGTCTTCTTCAGGGAATTCCAAATCAAGAACATAACAGTACAGGTTGAGTAGTAAGCATCCCTTTATTTGCTGACACCATTACAAAAACTGATTACATTAGCAACCCAAAAAAGAGAGAGTAGGGAGGAGGAGTGTTGACTTCAGGTAGAAGTTACTCCCAAACCGTATCTAAGTAAAACAGCACAGGCTGTCAGTATTAAAATGTTATTGTTGCTGCTACTGCTACCACTATGTCAAGGGTGCGTGCGTGTCTCTCTCTGTGTGAACGAGTTTTACTGAGCATAGTAAAGATAAAAGGTTACACGTTTATTGTAGCTCCAGGAATGTAAAGCTCTAATTATCCAGACCGGTTTATTTAAATTTATTTATTATAAAACTAAACTCTGGAGGTGTCTGCAGAGTCGTCTTCTTCATCATCTTGTTTAAATCAGTAGTCTAACAAAGAGTAGAAAAGACAAAACTCTGTTCAGTGTTTGACGAAGTAGAAAGGGTGAACACATAAATAAGGCTTTAATTTGGCAAAATACAAAATACATTGCCTTCTGCTACCCCCAAATTAAACAATCTCCCCATGATTTCATTCTGCAAAAGAGAAGCAAAACAAAACAAAAACAAAACAAAATGAAAAGATAAGCTTAAAGATAAGGTAGTCACTATGGCAAACTATTTTTATTTTTAAAAAATAACAGAAAAATATGTTATATTTTGGGAGATCCGGTTCTGTTATATACTAAGAATCGGGAGATTTTTTGAAAATAAGAGGTTTTGAGGCAGGAAAAAAGTCAATATTCAGCATGTATAGTTTTCTTAAAGCTAAAAAAATAATACTAAGTAAGCCCAAATTCAGAATTTACTAAATAGAATTAATTAAAATTAACTTTGTAAAGAAGACAGAAAATTAAAAATCCAAATTCCATATCTGTCCACTCCTATGTTTACATTTATAAACAAGATTTTTGTTATCCCAGAATGAAAATAATCATTAAAATCACAGGTATGAAAAAATATTTGCCCTGTACAAGAGCAGTAAAAGCAGCTGCAAAGGATAAATGCAAATCCATGGGAATGCTATTGGGAATTTTGAAAATGACAGTTTCAATATTTCTGTAGGCTGTTGATTGGGGAAAGCTGGACTGCATTGACTCTTCCTAATGTATTATTTTGTAAGGAGAAATAATCCACAATGGTATTTCAACCAAAATGCAAGGCTGCAAGATTCTATGATTTGATTACTGCTGCCTACAGTGCAACTAAAAACTTCGCCAGTTACTTTTGCCTTCCTGCTTAAGTCCATCTTAGGAAAACAGACTCAAACTTTCCTACCTAATAGCTGATACTGTTCTTTTCCCTTTGTGAGCATTTGGCCAACTGATGCAAGAAGCTGCTTAAGATGAACAATATCTTGAATTAGATTCACATTATCTGGATCGGCCTGAAAGGGATGGAAGAAAGAAAGTATTAGAAACTTTGGAGCAGAGGAGGCCAAAGGAAGTGAACAATTAATTTTAGGATATGAGCTAGATACTTAGTTGAAGCCTCTTAGATAAGGTCTCTTCATTCTAAGAATCTTCGTTTAACCTTCATTCAGCTATTTCAAATCATGGCCAAAGGACTCCCTTTTCTCCAGGACAAGCAGTGGGAGCATTTGCTCAGATTTCTTGGCTTTGAAATATTTTGGATAGTCACTTCAAAAACTCCTCCCACCCGCTGGGGCCAGCTTTTTTATTGAAAAAATTATGCAATTAGGAAACGATGTCATGGAGAACTATACTAGATCAGATCTCTTTGATGTGCTACCTTTTTATATGAATGTTTTTATTTTTTTCATTGTATGAGGCTTTAGTGGTGCCCTAAACCAGAACAATAAAGATATATACAATAAAAGCTAGATCACCATCATCATAACAAAACAGCGTTCCAAAACATGTTTATAGTACTTGCCAGAATATTATTAGCCTGCCATCTGGTGGTCTTTAGCAGTGTTTTTAAACTTTGCAATTTTTAAGATGTGAATTCCACAAAGAGCATGTTGGCTGGGGAATTCTGGGAGTTGAAGTCTACACATCTTAAAATTGCCAAGTTTGAAAAATACTGGTCTATAGTTACCTGGCCAGGTCCATAAAGACATGTACTAAAGAAGCTGCAAAATCATAGTACAGTTACAGTTGATTTGGAGTCAGGTGGTGCTTAAACTGAACTAAATAAGTAAATAAAAATATACAATACCTATAGACTTCTAAACCAAATCTCCAATGGCTTCTACAATCCAAACACCAGTTTTATATAAAGGTCACGGTGGACTCCTTATGCCAAACAAATGAAACCATGCAAAAGTGGGATGTAGAATTTCTATTATATTCAATGTCCACAAATGATACAGACCAAAACGCACAGGATAAATCAGCCTCTAGGCTGTCTGCTTTGTATCTGCACTTCCTAAGGCAAATTATTTATATATCTGGGAAAATACTCACCGTCTGTGAACAGACATCACTGTTCTGTATCACTTCGGGGCCCCTACTAGTTTTCCCTATTTCCCTTTCTAGAATCACCAGTGATTCCTGGGCCTTTAAGAAAGCAAAAAAAAAAAAAAGTTATTGCTTTAAAATATCCAATCATAATCAAAAAAATGTTTAAAGAGGGAGTAAAGACAACAAACAGCCCTAGACCCAGACATGAAGGTAGACTGGTTGGAGTACATTTCAGTATTTGAAAGGATCCGATAGATCATTATTTTTCATTCTAGATCGCAAGTGTAATCAATGAAAAGATGACAAGAAATGTTCCAGTATTGCATGTTTTTCCAAGCTCCTAATGACCAAACTACAGATTTCAAAGGGCGGGGGGGGAGAGTTGAGAAGAAAATTACACTGACATAGCTCTGTGAGAGATAGATGAGTATGAGAACTGGAGTTTCCTATTCTGCCCCCAAGTCTCTGAATCAGAATGTGTCATAAGCAACTACTAGGAATGGCAACGGGGAGGAAGAGGCAATGCTCATATTTACTGCATTTATTATTTCAAGTTAATATCTTTAAAAAATGAAATGTAGGCATAATTACTACATTTGCAAACAGTTCTACAAGCACAGATTCACTCAGCATAGAAAGCTAACAAAAATACATAAAACATTAGAAAAAGAAAGCTAACAATGGTTACAGTTTCCAGTCAAACATCTCTGGTTTTCCCTGTGTGGGAATTAATCTGAGGAGCCATTGTTTCCCAAAAACAAAACAAAACAAAATTCCAAATACAGGGCTTAACCAATGAGAAGTAAACTTTCATCTACATATTGTTTAGAAAAATTCTTGCTCCAGAAGTGTTGCAGGATTGCAAAACAAATAAAAAATAACTAAGGCTATAAACAGTTAAAAAAAACAAAAAAACATCAAAGTCTGCAGTAGTGACTGATGTTTTTTTTTACTGTTTATAGCACTAGTTATTTTTTGTTTTGCAGCCCTGCAATACTTGCATTCAGGGGCAGGAACTTTTATTAATTACTCATTAAATCAATAATAAGAGTTGTCAACAAACTTTCCTGACAAAAATAATATTTTAAAGGGGACACTCCACCAAAAAGGAACTTTTGCAGAATCTAGGACAGTGATGGCGAACCTATGACACGCGTGTCAGTGCTGACACGCGTAGCCATTTGGGGTGACACGCACAGGATTTCATGCGATTCATCCTCGGCTCCTGCACAGCCGCCGAGGATGAAAGAATCTGTGCTGGAGGAACGGGGGGGGGGGACGTGTGATCTCCCCCACCCACACTCACTTACTGTATCGCCGCCGCCCCTTTCTGAGCGCAGGGGCTGCTGGTAAGGCGTGCGTGCCGTGCGCACACACGTCATCAGTGCGGCGAGGGAGGACCCGCAGGAGAGGAGCGCGGGAACAGTGCGCGCCTCTCTCCAGTCAGGCCGGCACAGAGAGTCTTATGTTTTTGTCGAAGTGACACACAACGCGAGTTATGCTCGATTTTTTGCCGATTTTTGACACACCACGCCAAAAAGGTTGCCCATCACTGATCTAGGAGATCATCTGAATGTGAGGAGATGCTCTCGTTAATTTAAGTAACATTTTGGAACTGCTATTTCAAAATAAACTTCGTAAGGACAACTTCACATAAAATGCATTGCTATGAACTAACAGGAGCGTTATTGAGGTATGAATCACCATGACTTTTCCTGGAGGAGCTAGAATTGCCACAGCAACCTTAACGGATATTTCCATGACTAATTTGAATCTATCACTACCCCAGACTGTATATAGAACTTTAAGAAAAAAAATGAACTTTCATCCAGAATCGGTTGGCCATTATGTTCCTAGGAAGGTAGAACATCAACCATAGGATTCCTTACCTTTGGCAAATCAGCAGCTAATTGGTGTCTTTCATTCAGATCAGTTAAAAGTTTAGATGATGTCTCATTCAGCTGGGTTTTGAGCTGTAAGAGGTTAAGTCAGGGTCAGATCACAATGCTTAAGAGGAGCATGGGGCAGTTTGTGGTAAAGTAATATACATATAAGAATATATGCATACTGAAGACAAATCGCTACAAAGTACATTGAGTGATAGGAAATTCCATTTGCAAAGAAGTTAAGAAGAAAAAATAAGTCAGAAAGAGGTTAAAATCAGTAGAGGGAATCTTAAACAAGTATTATTTTTAATGCCTTGTCAGCATTACCAGTGAAAGTGAACAGATTCTTCATAAGTATACTTTACAGGTAGTCCTCAACTTACAACAGTTCATTTAGTAACTGTTTGAAGTTACAACAGCATAGGAAAAAGTGGCTTATGACCATCTTTTCACACTTACGACCATTGTAGCATCCTCATGGTCATGTGATCAAAATTTGGATGCTTGGCAACATGTTCATATTTATGATGGTTGCAGTGTCCTGGGGGTCACATGATCATCTTTTGCAACCTTCTGACTAACAAAGTCAATGGGGAAGCCACGTTTACTTAACAACCATGTTACTAACTTAACAACTGCAATGATTTACTTAAGAACTGTGACACAAAAGGTCTTAAAAAGGGCAAAATTCACTTAACAAATGTCTTGCTTAGCAACAGAAATTCTGGCTTGATTGTGGTCATAGGTCAAGGACTACCTGTATTGGCTTGAGATTTAAAGTTGACCAGAGATTATTATTTTGGACACCAAATAAGTAACTCTCCATAAGCTGCAAATTGAAGTGATCAGAATAAGTACTTGTATGGATATAACTTTGCTTTGTTGTCTGCAGATCAGTTTTTAAAAACATGAGGAATACTTTCCCAAGACAGTATTTACATGTTTTCTATTGAGTTTTCAGGATCTGAATCAATAGGTGGAAATAGAGATGAAAATAATCTCCAGAAAAAAAGAAAGGGGGGGTGGGATTTCTGTGGAACCAGTTCCCCGCTAAAAATGATACTGAAATATAAATTCTCCAGAATTGGCTCAAAAATCTGTTCTTAATTGTAGATTTACAAATCATTTAAGCCAATCTTTTAGTAAAGATTGGTCATGTAATTTGTGTCCGTCATTCCCCAACTGCTCCCAAATATGACAAATTCATGTGGTTCAACAAAGAGACAATCTTTTTCACTTGCTATTTACATTAGGTTAATGTACATTGGAGATCTTTCATTTGCTTTCTTCTTTTGATCTCTCTATGGTTAGGCTTAGTTTTTCTTCACCAAATGGAAGTGGCTCCCTTGGCCACAAGACACTCCAGTCTTAGTTGGGAGTCCATTCCCTTTAGATGACTAATAAATAGATATGCTCTTTTCCACACTGAGTAGGCCCTCTGAGTCTCAAGCTCCATATTCAGTCAGTTTTTTAGGAAATTAAAAAAATAACTCCCCTTCCTTAAGCTGATAAACCATGTTATCCCATAGAATCATAGAACTGGTAATAGATTTTTCAATCAGTGGTTCCAACCAGAGGTGGGTTGCTGCCAGTTCGGCTGAACCGAACTGCGCAGATGAGTTGCGCATGCACGAGCAAACCAGTAGTAAACCGGCTAGCAACCCACCACTGGTTCCAACCCTTTGTTTGGTAGCCCAAATTAACATTCTCCCTACAAACAGCTGCTACACGTCTTCTGCTTGAACTCAATAAAGAATGGCTACTACCGTGTGGGTATTTCATTTCAACATCACGCTGGTCCTACACAGGAAGCTTTCCTACCATTGAAATTTATTTCTCTGTAACTTTGTTATTTCAATTCTTATATTCTGAAACTACAGCGAATACATTGTGTAACCCTGTTGAAGAATATGAAGGCTAAAATATATCCAACTCCTCCAATGGTCTTCACAGACTTAATTTCCAGTCCTATGATCATCTTCATTGCTCTTCTGTGAATCCTGATAATGTCCAATGCTGAGAATTGGATAAAACTCTTGAGATGTCATTTGCGTATTCCAATATATTTGCATACAAGATGGGATTGTTCAATTTTTTCTTATCAGCAACTAAAACTGCTTTCAGGAAAGGAAATGCACAGTTCAAATAAAACCAAAGATTTTCCTCCAAACAATCCTACACCAACAGCCAAGCCCAGTTCCTCTGTGTTCTGTGAACATCATGTTCCAAATTCACAAAGTATAGAAATATGAATCCTTTAGGCAAGGGAGAGGCAGGCAGATGAAAAGGTATACTAAGCACTAGTCATGTTATTAAGCGGCAGAGAAAGGCTATAAAAGTGGCTAAAGTGGACAAAAGCTAAGTCGAAATGGTTAGCAGACAGACAGGATTTGGAAAAGTTTCTACACTTTTCAACAGATTTAGTCACTGGAGGACAGGCCTCTTACCAATGTTAACTCTTCATTCTGCCTTACTGCTTCAGAATATGAGTCATCAAGTTTTCTTTGCAATTCAGTCAACAGATCTTTAAGCTGAAATGAAGTTTTCAGAGGCTTTATGATGCATTATCATATGTTTCCAACTGACCCTTTATTCAGCCATTAATATAATTTATTTCAAAGTAATAAATGAATTTAAAAACATAAAAATATCCCAGATTGTTGAATGAGCAGGTTTTTCATCTTTGGGCCAACTAAATATTCAAACTTCCTGTTAAATGTGTACATGTGACAGAAAGCAAATCTGGCTTTAATAGTTCAATTAGGTACATTACCTCTCTGACTTCTGAAACATATGTTGATCGCTCTATTTCGGCTTTTTCCAATTCATGTTCCAAATGTTCTTGTTCCTTTTTAAGCTACAAAAGGAACAGGCAGTCACAAATCACACATTTTATTTCAAGTCTGATCTAGTCTTTTCTACCCCCCCCCTCTCTCTCACACACACATACAAAATGATATCCAACTTTATCCAATTTTATACTTTCATTAAACTAATTTTTATCTTTAAATTACTGTCTGCACTTTATTGAATATAAAATTGGAAGAATTTATTTACAATAATTCTAACCATGTAGCTATTTTTTCATTAAATAGCCATGTTTAAAAACTGATAGCAAAGCAATTGCTATTTAATCATTGGGTTGTAGACTGGTTACGGTAACTAGGGTTTGATATCCTGGCTTACTGGGAAAACCTGAATGAATTGCCTAATGCATACAGTGGGTAAAACTTATTTCCAAAAAAAGGGGTAGGACAGAGAAAGAACAGTATATCCAGTCATATATTGTATTCCTAGATGAATAAAGTATCATATATTTAGTTTTCTGACAATCTTGATAGGTGAACTCATTGAGGGCATTGTTTACTGCTGGCAACAGAAGGTCAGCTGGGTCCTTCGTGAAATAACTTCTGAGTGGCCCCTGTCAACCCAAAGTGTCCCTTCTCATTTGTGGAGGACCTCCGAAAGATAAAGCAATAGATGTAATGCCCAGAGCACAGGCAGAGGAGGAAAGAGTGCATCTGACTAAGTGTGGGTATGTGTGCAGGTTCAGACATATTTTGTGGCAATAAGAGAGGTTAAATGTTCTGGATGGAAACTAAACAAGGAGAGAACCAATTTAGGAATAAGGAAACATTTCCTTGCAGTTAAAACAATTAACCAATTAACCTCAGTGGAGGTTTTTTTAGAAGAGAATGGACAACCATTTGTCTGAAAAGGTATAGGATCTCCTGTTTAAACAGACCTCCAAAGTCCCTTCCAATTCTGTTATTCTTCCTATAACACTCTAGCTGTGAACTCTTACGGCAAAAATCAGCTTTGTTTTCTTTTAAGTTAGGAGCAATTACAGAGAAATCTGAATGAATTAATGGAAGGGTAAACAGTTGTGTTGATCCATAAATAAAATAATCAATTGTCTGATAACCTTATATATCAGTTTGGGTTTACTTGTGTCTGCCTAATGACTCTTTCAGATAGCTTTCATTTGTATTTTTCATTTTATCACCTATATTAAGAATTATTATATTGAGAGGAAAGCTGCATTTTTTCTAGACTAAAAAAATTATTAAACACTGTAAGGGTATTTTCAGTTAACAACTGAATATAGGCTCTAACTAGCTCCCAACTATTTTCAGGATGAATACTTGATTTTTTAAAAATACCTGTTGTAGTTCCTTCTGTGATTCTTCAATTTTTATTTTCCATTTGCTCTCTTCTTCTTCTACACTGCGCTGTAGCCTTTGCAAGATTCCCTCCTAGTAATACAAAATTTCAGTTATGTTGATGCCTACAAGAAATTGAGGCAGAAGAAATATTACCAAATATAACCAGATGTAATAAAGTTCCTTCCTACCGTCTCTGCAAGGACAACTTTGTACTTCTCACATTCTTGCTGCAACATGACATGTAGTTCATCTGCCTCTTTCAATTTCTGTTCCATGACCTATAGTGATAAAAAGATTCCATGTATATAATGTACAGAATGCAAGGTAGAGAACTCTCTTTATTCCAGTGAAATGCTGTATGACTATTTTTGAAAGTTCCATTAACTATGGATTCTGCACAACTAAGCAATCTGGACAGTTAGCAGAGTTGGTAATGATAGAACAGGGATAATAATAGAATATTAATTTAATATATGTTTATGGAGTGACCACAAATTAAAAGGAATGTTATTTATTTCTTCAAGCAACCCACATCTATTTAGCAATTACATGTTCATCATTTGTACGCAATTCTATTTCAAACACAACCTTATAATGTTCAAGAACAAATTATTTTACCTACTTTAAATCTTTCTAATAATGGTAAATAAGAAAACCAGTGGCAACTATGGCCCTCTGCCATCAGCTCTTCTTTTATTTTATGTTGTATCCCTAACCCTTTGACAAAATTCTAGCATATAACAATAAATTAGCTGTTTGTATTTGTTATTATTTCTCATCTACAAAATGCTTCTTATGCTGAGAATCATATATCCCCCTATATACACATTTTTGAAAACAAAATGTTGCTTTTTTTTCTTTCTTTCACATTTTGTAACAGAATTTGGATAAGTGGCACAGATAATAGAATATGAATTCAACATAAGTTTATGAATTAACAACAAACTAAGAAGGATAATTATGTATTTCCTCAACCAACTCAAAACTATATTGAAATTATAATGCCAATGAAAAACGTGAACACAAAAGAAACAAAGTTGGCAGAGAAAACAAACCCAGATGGGAACAAAGACCAAGAAGAAAAAGGGTTGTTAATCATTTTTGCCAAAGATCTGAGGAAAGAGTCATATTTGTGGTAACCTATGCTTCTTATCATATTTTTGAACTCCTTAGATTGGAGAAACAAAATGTGGTGGCTAAATTGCTAAATTTCAGTAGCAAAGGTGCATGCTTCTGTTGTTTTATAAAAATGGTTGGTCTGCTTTTCGTGTTTTATTCAGTCAAATCTGAAAGCTCAGAATTCTGCAGAGGACAATCAATTCTGTAATTAGGCTCTGCAGAAATGTAATCATTCAAAACATTAAAGAACTTTGGGGAAACACATGTGGGACAAATTCTAAGATTAATCTTGGCGTTAGCTATTGTGAATCAAATCTCAAAATATTACCAGTTAATTCTCAAGCACAGAATGTCAATTTTCTCTCTGCTCTCCAGAATAAAAAGAAACATTAAAAAACCTACTTAGCTAAAACTAAATTCATATCCAGTCTGCACTAACCTTAATGTCATCTGGTCGAGTAGTCTCTTTTGTATGTTCTCTTACTGCTTTTTCAAATCCACGCATCCACTCACTGTGACTCTGAGTTTGAAAAAAATACATTAAAAGAATTTGGAAATAAATCAGTAGCACTGCTAATTAACTATCACAGACAATTAACTGGAATCTTGAATGTTATGTACAGAATAGCAACTTAGCCGTCTTTGAAGAAACAATTTTGCCAGGTAGTAGAAGTGAAACAGCCAAAGCTAATTATAATTAACAAGAGAACTAAGGTCATATTAGCAAATCCATTTTTTTCATTCTTCAATATTGTCTTAGAAATCAGTCTTGCTTTAAATATAGTTGCCCATTTGATAAATTTAAACAAATGATGATCTTACCAAACTGGAAGGCAGAGAGACTATAGGAAATAGCTTCTGCAATATGTTTCTCATCTCTGCTTCAACAGCCTCTGCATGTTGTTGACTCTCCTGGATTGATAAAAGTGAAAGAAAAAAAAAGATAAAATAAGTGTAAATCTTCTACCATGATGTCACATCAATCTCCATTTCTTCGCCTAAATAGTTCTCATTTTAATAGTACTGATTCTAAGGAACAACCATGATTTCATCTGCTGCCCTTGCATTTGGAACATGGGATAATTCACTTTAAAACTAAAAGTTTTATATATGCATATATATATTTAATATAAAGGTTATATAAGGTTTAAAGCAGATGAAAATTATAATAATCATCAATTTACATTTGGAGAGTCTAATGTAGAGATTTTTTTTAAAAGATGGAAGAGGGGAATCTTAAATGGGTGCCAGGAAGAAATTTATTACCCAAACTAATTTGAAAAAAAAATCTTTATCACAGTCTGATAACAATTAAGTTATTCTATGCTGGGCCCCCAAAAGAATTTTATTGCAATATTATTCCATCTTACATATTTCTGGATACAAGAACTTTTCTATTTTTTTCACTTATTTGCATGCTTGCTGATCCTTTAAATCAAGAGTAATATTTATGCATGACTGAATTAAGGCAAAAAAAGCCTTATGAGTTGTATTTTGAGAGGCTCAAGCAATTCTGGAACTAACTGCAAATATTCCAGATTATTTCCACAGCAGTTATGCCATTATTAGGAAATTCCTGTTATAAAAATTGTAGGAACCTGGTTCCCAGGTGACATTCATTTTTTTGCTTCTCCCTCCTATATCCACTTTAGTCCCTCTATGAAAATCCCACGCAGTATTGCATTGGAAATACAGCTGTTATTAGAAAACTCAATTATCACTTCAAAAGTGACTAGAGCCTTCCAAATTCATTTGCTTATTATGTTAAAGCACTTGAACAGTTACGAGTGGCTCACACACACGTGTGCCACTTGCTCTCTCATTATTTGAACCTCGACTGAGACTCTAAATCAGTGGTAGTCAACCTGGTCCCTACCACCCCCTAGTGGGCGTTCCAGCTTTCATGGTGGGCGGTAGAGGTTTGCTATAACTGCTTTATAAATTTTATAAAGTAAAGTTACTTCCCTACTTCATAAATCACCATTAATATGGAACCGGTGGGCAGTTAGAAAATTTTACTACTAACAGAGATACAAAAGTGGGCAGTAGGTATAAAAAGGTTGACTACCCCTGCTCTAAATAGTTTGTCTTGTAACAGCAAAGCGGGCTGCCAGTAGTTCGTTTGCTTCCTCTTGTAAACAAAGGCAGCTAAACTCACTTAAAATTAAGAAGGAAGCATTCTGACCTCAGGTTTCTAATTTATGGTCGCTTAACCAATCAAAGACTAAAACTCTATTGTCAGCAGAGTGTTATGTGTGTTTACACCCAGGGTGCAAAAATGAATGTGATGGAAGATAATATTTGTAGTCAGGGTGAACTGTGGAGTCTTTGGTGCTTCTGAGCTTGGCTGTTTTCTTGCAGATGTTTCATTACCAAACTAGGTAAATGATCAGTTCTAAAGCTGATCATCATCATCATTCTAGCCCTGATGATGTCACATAGTTTGGTAATGAAATGTCTAAAAGAAAACAAGCAAGCTCAGAGAGCACCAAGGATTCTACAGAATGTGATTGTGGAGTGGTGATCAGACAATATTTCTCAATACAACTCCTCTTCTATTTTTTCCCATTTGTATGCATGCTTGTTGATCCTTTAAATAAATGCAAAGCAAAATTATCTTTTAGGTGTCAAGGCAAAATATGTTCATTGTCTTTCACCACATGCTTCAAGAGGCATCTTCTCTCTCCTACTTTTAGTTTCCTAGAATACTATATGAAGTTGACAGAGCTGGATGGCATTTTTTTCTCTCTCTTGGATGAACAATCTGGCCAAAAGAAGAAATTTCAAGGATTTCAAAAATCAAAAAGCAGGCAGCAACCAACATTTGTTCCTTCCACTTGTTGCTCTGTAACAGAGCAGAATAGAAGGGCAGGTGGGAAAGCCATGGCTGGACTTAAAGCACAGTCCATGGATCAAAGCAATGTTCTTCAGATAGCTTCAATACTGTTTGTTTCCTCTAGATGGACTGCAAATATTCATATTCCAGAAAAAAAAGAACTTCTCTGGTCCATAGATCTGCCAGAAGTTCAAGATCTCTGGTAGTAATTGAAGTTTTATTTTGCCACCATTCACCAAAGTTAAAGAACCTACCAGCTCTATTCTGTAACTCAACTCCATAAGCAAACTCCATAAGCATTGCAACAAAGGCCTGTCAAAAGTTTTCTTTAATTTTTTTTAGGAGAGTTTCTTCCTAGCAGTTTATTTTTCAGCTACGTGAGTGCTGCTTCAAAACAACTTGATCTTGTGGCTTATATATCTGGATTAAAAACGACAAATCTTGTACAATTATATACTAACAAATTTATTATTCTATAAGCTTTTGTGGATCAGCCAGTCCACTTCATCATACTGTACAGTTTGTACCCCAAGATTATCATTTTTGATGCAAAAGAATCAGCATGATTACTCTTCTGGAGACTGTGATTATATTAAGGGTTTTTTTTCAAGGATATAAATAATGTATTTAAAAATAAGAATATATAGAAAAGAACTGCTAGTTTGGCTGAAAGCGTAACAGGAGACTTGCTAACAGAAATGTCCAAAACAGAAATATTTTAAACTGCATCCTTGTAACAGCCTTCCTCAACCTAGCACACACCAGATGGTCCAATATAATCCATATCACCCTCACTAAACGAATACTGTGGAACATTTGGTGGTGGATTATGGGGACTGTAGTTCAGCACAATTAACTACAATTGGTGGGACCAGAGTTATTTTGACTTATCCTAGTTTTAAAGCACATTTTAAAATCTCTAACCTCTAATAAATCTTGCTTGGTAAAAAAAGATTATATTTTTTCCAATTATTACAAACCTTAAATCTCTGTAAAATTCTACAAAAAAATAAGGATGTGGCAAACCTGAATCTGGTCCTATTCAAATGAACTAGGAGTCCCTGTGATAAATTTAACATGGACATAACTGGGTCCTAGTTAAGCATTTTGAAATATCAGTGGGAGCCTGTGTATGTGATGCTCCAGGCAAAATATGTGGGTATTAAATTTTATCCAGACAACTGGGACACTGGGCTGAGTATTAAGTTTCAAAGGTGTTATAAAATAGAAGTAAAAATTGTCTTTAAAAAAAACTTACGGGCACTTCTTTTATGACAGAGTTCCTTTCAGCACAAAACAAGAGAAATTTTCAATGACCAAGAGGGTGGCAGATCATCACTCTGCAGACTAAACATCACAGCCCTACAGCTCTAGCATCTTTCCCAAGCAAAACCAAAATAAGCAGCATGCTCACAAATTAAAGGTTTAAAGAAAGAAAGAAAAAGAAGGGTATAAAGATGACAGGCAGAAGCAAAGGTGAAAGTACATGGAGAAAGGAAGGGAGGAAGGAAGGAAGGAAGGATTAAAAAGAGTGTATTTAAAAACTGCAGTAAAAGCTAAATGCTTCCATTTGATTTTAGAAGGCGGCTGCAGAATCACTTCTAGCTAATGCATTGTTTCTAGCAATTAGCATTACAACCTTGGCAGTCTTGTTCACTCTGTCCTGCAGCAATTTTTCAGTTGAGGCCAATGCTTCCATTGCTTTCCAGTTTTTCTTTCGAAGGTCCTAATCATTTTTAGAAAGAATGGTTTCAGTTCAGCCAAAATAAAACGATTTCTGCTTTCACCTCAAAGAGCGAGCATTTGCATTTGAGCACGGGTCACTGGAAAATGGGTTGGTGCTCAGTTTAGATGAGGCATACTAGCAAAAGACAAGTGTGATGTTAGAAAGACAGAGCGTTGATATGGCAAAAAATTCAAAAGAAAAAAGAAAAAAGCATCTATTTCTGATTTTAGGGCCATAATGGCATCATGAACAGGAACCTCCCCCTTCATACTTTGACTGCATTTGCAAAGAAGAAAATGGAGAAATATTCAAGTTATCAGCCTACATACATGCATACTGAGAAACATACATACGCTAGATCATGTACCCACTAAGTTGGCTGCATATTCTAGAAAGTAACCCAAACAGAACACCACTGAAAATTTAGTGTCATTTGAAGGAATGCGGGGAGGGTTTTTCCAAGAGATGCTTTCAACCTCCAAAGCATCAATTTTGACTTTAAACACTGCTGGGAGGTAGTATATTTTAGGAACAAAGCAAATTATGGTGAATATCTGTAGCTTGGGTGTTCTCCGAGCTTGTGGGTTGGTTTCTGAACATTTCGCTACCAGGTTAGGTAACATCTTCTGCGGAGTTTAGGGGATGTCAGTGTCAGTGTTCTTCTGTTTATAAGGGCTTCAGGTGTGTGTCAAGTAAAGGTCTTGTGATGGATCAGGTGTGAATCATCAGTGAGTCTTGTGATGGGTCTTGTGATAAGGAGGTTACATCAGTTCAGGGTCATTGGGAGGTGAACTTCTGGGGGGGGGGTAGGGTTGTGACCCATCACAAGACCCCCACTTGACACACCCACACCTGAAGCCCTTATAAACAGAAAAACATTGACCTGATATCCCCTAAACTCCGCTGAAGATGTTACCTATCTGGTAATGAAACATTCAGAAATCCACCCACAAGTTCAGAGAGCGAACCTTCACCCTCAAAGCAAATAATTTCAGGCACACTTCTTGGTACAGAAGGATCTAAAAGGATAATACAAGAGATAAATGCTGTGGCAGTGTAGTTATTGCTGGACTCCAATTACCCACACCTCAAACCTGAATTTTGGATAAGCAGGCTGGGGCTGATGGGAGTTGTAATCCAACAGTATAAAAAGAAGCCCCCAGTCTTCTCTCTTGAGATATTAGGAAACACTTTAAAGGAGATCCAGCAAGAGTAAAAAGTGCTGAGCTAGATGATCCAATGATGTGAATATTAGATTACGATTCACTTTCTCCTAATTTCTGGTGACTGCCAGAGGAAGGGCAAAACTGTTTTAGTTTATGTTCACTGGGTGGATCAGAAGACAAACTAAGAATTAAACTTTTTTGGCATTATAATTTGTACTCCATAATGTGTCTAAGGTGATCAATCACATTTTGATAAAATAATCAAAACTGTGTTAAAATACAAAGCAGCAGTACATTAATCAAAGGAGAAATTCAAATCAGAATTCTATTTTCCTAGATGATCGTCATATTATAAGGGAATGGTTTTCTTCAATGGTATTCCAAAGTTGACAGTTGTGTATTGATTTGAAGGGGAGGCATCCTTACTCTCCTACATCACAAACCTCTACAGTAACCTTTTTAGTTTGTCTTCATTCAATTTTTTTATAGAATGAAAAGCTAAAATAGCTTTCTAAAAGTGAACAGGAAATTTGCAAATTCAATTATCCCTTGTCAATAAACTACACAGTCTATATATCCATTGTCTCTTCCTCTTATGGTGACTGCTGGAAGGAGATGAAATGTATTTTAGGAGGAGAAATATTTAGGAAGTTCCAAAAGAAAAATTTCAGAGCACCTTATGCAGTACCCATAGAACAAGAGATTTGACAGCCCTGTGTGTTTCCAGTTTTGTTGAGCAACAGAAAAACTTAAGAGAAAAGATGAATCATCCAGCTGGAAGTGACCATGGAGGTCTTCTAGTCCAACCACCTGCCCAAGGCAGGACCATCCTGGATAAATGAATGTCCAATCTTTTTTTGAAAACTTACAGTAATGGAACATCCACAGTTCCAGAAGGCAAACTGTTCCATTGACTAATTGCTCAGCACTGTCAGGAAATTTCTCAGTAGGATCTCTCTTTAATGAGCTACTGTTGCTTCTTGTCCTGCTCTCAGATGCTCAAACCAAGTCAAAAGATCTCTGAGCAGGTGAAATGAGTAAGTGTTAAGTTTGCTTCTTTGGTCAAGGAGTTTTTTCTTAATTGGGTAATGCTTTTCAGAAGCATTTTCCTATCAACTTTCAAGAAATTCACTTAGCTCAGGGGTGTCAAACTCGCGGCCCGGCTGGTTTTGCGAAGGGGAAAAAAAGTCCTGATAGGTCACATGACACTGCAAGTTTGACACCTTTTAGCCAATTAGAAAATACCTCATTTTCTTCTTCTGAAATTTGTTTACTAAGCAGTGGGACGCTCTCCGATACCTCTAAAAACTTTTTCTCATATAAAAGGGAGAGTAAAATGTCCCTCTTACTATCCCCTGAAAAGCCACCCTGCTCTTACTGCTGGAGGAAAGGGGCTAAAGAGGAGGCCTGAGATATACATATTCATTTACAACATTCGTGTTTCACTTTGCATCAAAATAAGAGTGTTTTATAGTAAAATTCAAACATAAAAAAATGGTCAGGTTAAAACAACTGATAAAAGTGTACATTAAAACATGATATAAACGGTGAAAGAAATCCTCTAGACATGCTGGACTACAGCTCCTATGAGTTCCACAGGCCATGCTGAGGAAGATGGGGCTGTAATCAAGGAATCTTCTAGAACGAGAATATTCGGGATGCAAGCAGTTCTTCCTTCAACATCCTCTCTTCAAAAATTATTCTAAAAGGAGTTACTTACATTGTTCTTTTGCCTCTGTTGCTCCACTGCAAGTTTCAAGGAGCCCAACTCGTTTTGAAGGCTGGTGTTTTCTTGTTCTTTCCCAGAAATGCTAAATCCATACAAGAAAAGGCAAAGTCACAGCCATGTAGAAGGGAATAAGACAGGGACCTGTTTTTGTTTCTTCAACAGAAAAGACAATTGACCTTCTCCCCTCTGTTATCTATATGGATCATGAGAACTAGAAAATATACTCTTTTAAAAGTAGGTAGAGGAAGAATCCCATTTCTGATGGATTCAGTTGGAAGCAAGAAGGCAGCAATTGTAAATTATTTTATAAATTAATTATTCTTAATTTTTTCCTCTGCCTGTTATTTGCTAAAATATGTCTCTGCCCTCCAACAATTCTGCCAGATATGGAGTTTTAAAAGCTTTCCTTAAAAAGGAAGTGCTGCAAACAGATGCAAAATTTGGTTTCCAGTATAAATCATTTTCTTCTCCCTAGTGGCTGACTCTCCTTTCCAAGCTGTATCTAGTGAGGAGGCCATAAAGTTGCTATTCCATGCATTACCATTAAATGTAGAAGGCAACATATCATATAACCCAGAAGTACATCTTATTCTTATAGTACACCTGATGTTTTTCAAATTTAAACTGTTTAATGAGAATGCAGGAAATTTCTGAAATATGTTCTTTCCCTATCCACTTTTCTTCTTAACTGCCTTTTTCTAAAGAGTCATTTTGTGTCTAGAAGCCCAAACTAAAATTAAAATCACACCACAATTAATGGCAACAGTGCATTGAGTGATAAAGTTTCTCTTGATTTTAGCTTTCAGAGGTTGGATTTGTCTCCTTTAAGTAGAGATGTTCTGCATTCAGAATTGGTTTTACATGCCATCATGTTGATGCACAAATTGGATCAAGATCAAGGGAGACTCAAATTTAAGTCCCTGTGTGCCTATTCTATGGGTAGTTTTCAACAAATTACTCAACTGTTTTACCTCATATTAGTGTGAGGATAAAACTAGTAAGAAGAGAACCCAACAACATTCTCCTGATAATTTTGTAGGAAGCATATCATAGTAATATAATACATCCCCCACAATTATCATTAAATATATTTATCATATTTGTACAATGTAATTGCCAATAACTAAATAGTATTTTAGCAAAAACAGCAACAGTTTATGATATACCGCAACATCACTATGAGTGCAGAATACATTCTTCTAAAGGATATAAAGTGTGCCATTATTCACAAGTAAATAAAATGCAAACTTTCTGCACCACTAAGAAACCAATCTCTTAACTGTTTACAATAAACATAAAACCACAGGTAAAACTAGGATTATTACAAGTGAATGTCAAATAGTCAAGAATTTTTAAAGGGGCATTTTTAAATGCCAAGGTTATTTTTCCTCACACAAATTGTCCGAACAGCAGAGATGGGACAATATTTTTGTATTGTACATCTAGACAGTCAAACATAATCTTGATGTGGTTTTTTTAAAAACACTTTTAAAAATGTTTCATTTCAATGCAACAGACCATGTCCAAGGAAACACAAATACAGTTATCATTGAAGATAAGTAATTTCTGTACAACTTGTATATTGTTTTTCAAGCAATGGTGTTCAAGCCCCTGAGCCATATATCAGCTTCATACCTCTGGTGGCGCAGTGGTTAAATGCAGCACTGCAGGCTACTGCTAGATCAGCAGGTCAGCGGTTCAAATCCCACCAGCTCAGGGTTGACTCAGCCTTCCATCCTTCCGAGGTGGGTAAAATGAGGACCCAGATTGTTGGGGGCAATATGCTGACTCTCTGTAAACCGCTTAGAGAGGCCTGAAAGGCCTATGAAGCGGTATATAAGTCTACTGCTATTGCTATTGCTATTGCTCTTGGTACAAACTGTTCTGAGGCTTTCAGCT
This sequence comes from Thamnophis elegans, assembly GCF_009769535.1. Classification (NCBI taxonomy): domain Eukaryota; kingdom Metazoa; phylum Chordata; class Lepidosauria; order Squamata; family Natricidae; genus Thamnophis; species Thamnophis elegans. The sequence continues at coordinate 155,922,374 of NC_045541.1, read as the reverse complement.
ACCCAATGTAGCTGAATTACTGAGGAAAGAGTAACTAATGAAGGGAAACAGAAAATGAAACAGAATCCAGGAGAAGAATATTGTGGTTGATACCCATGTAAAAGATATGCTGAAATAAGTTAACAATAACTTACAGCTGTGAAAGTTGCTCAATCCTGATAACCAAGGATTCCTGAAACAGAGGAGCACTTAAATCACTTAACTGAAATGCAGTGCAAACTTCCCCAGCTTAACAGTATTTGACATGCAGCCATTTGCTACCTCAAGATTTTTCTCTATGCTCTTCCCAGGAGACTGGAAGCCAAGCCATAAATTGCCCAAAAATAATTAGAGCAACACTTATTGCAATATATGGATTATCTTTAGACATTCATCTGCTTTTCATACTAATGACACCACAGAAGACAGAGATGTTATTTCCATTTTCCTGCAGTTAATTTACTTCTGACAAGTTTAATTTTGAACTTTATGGTGTTCTAGGACACCACTGGGCCAGTAGCATTATTATGTGTCAGAATGAGGGATCTTTTTTGTTGTTTAATTCTTTGGGGGGAATTTGGGAAAATCAAAGAGCAAAAATGAATTCTTAAGTATCTTAAACCTCTGTGAGGCTCAAGACACATATTTTGCCCCTTTAAATGTGTCTAACAATAGGTAAAACCTCCTTCCTGCTGTTGTTGTTATTGTGTGGAGTTGTTACATTAGCCAGGAGACCACAATGCTATTGCACAGTAATAGTTTGGCTGCCAATTTACCCACTCTGTTGTAGGACACACTCGCATGCTTCCCAAGTTATGCTACAGGAGACAAGGGGCTCTTCCTGAAGCGTCATCCTAAGACCCCTTTCTTCCCTTTGAACTGTTTCATAAATGGGAGCCTTAACCAGGAAAGTTCACAACTGCCTGCATGGAGTACCAACTTGACTCTCCATCTAAGTGGCATCTATTTATTTACTCACATAGAAAATGCTTTCGAACTGTTAGGTGGACAGAAGCTAAGGCGAGTGATGGGAACTCACCTCGCCACATAACGCTAGGACTTGAACCACTGGAACAGAGACCATCTCCAGCATCATTAAGCCACTGAGCCACCATGTCTCTAAAACCAACCTGATTTAAGGGGTGCTTATGAAGGAGTGAAATAGGTGTATAAGGTTTCTGTCATCTTGTATGCTCCTGATCAGATTAAAATTTACACACAAAGACCTATTTCACACATATAGTGCTGCAATGGAATTAATAAAGGATGAAATTAAGAAAGGATGGAGACCTGACAAAGGAGTGCTGTTGCAATTAAAATATTATTCTTGAAGTGCATGCTCTGACACGGGTAAAATGATAGTCTAGAAAGTAAGATCCATTATTCCAATAAATGGGCAGAAAATCCCTTCTCCTTACCTGGCCAAACAGGAGAACTGGCAGATAGTAATTTCAATAGCTAATTGATTTTATTCAAAGTGACTCCTAAGGCAGAGAGAACACAATACATGTGCTGTCTTATTTTTTAACTCTATAAATTTAGTAATCTGGAGAAATACCTGTTTGCCGTTTTCCTGCTTGATTTCTTGAATCTGTGCTCTTAATAACCTATTCTCTTCCTGTACAGCCTGTGAAAGAAGATAATGTCTTAAATCTCTGTGCCCACTTCTTAACACCCCTCCCGCTCCTCTTAAAACTGTCACAGGCACCTGCAACTCTTTTCTTTGGTGAGCAACCTCTTTTCCCCTCTCATCTAATAATGTTGCCATTTCTTGCACTTCTTGTTTCTCTCTCAATCTGTGAACAAGGTTTAAAAAAATTACTCATAAAAACCCAAAATGAACCCTTCATCAAATGACTCAAAACAGAATCTTTTAGCCAGCAAGCAAATTCAGGGCTGAATGATATGAAAACATTTTTTACGACAGGATTGTTTTTCAAGTTTCCCAACTAATTGTGGTTGTCATGCTTCTTTGACTGCTCTGGAAACCAACTGTGTCAGAAACTCTCATTGTTCATTTGAAGATTTACTACCTTGATACAGGAGCAAGTCTTCAAGAAAGAGGGCATCATCCAATACAAAAAGCTGTTCCAACCAATACCAAGTACAATGAAATGTCTCTCTTATTCATTCATACCCCAACTGCATCAAGAATTTATCCCAAGTCAAAATGTGAAAGAATAGATAATGGTGGAAGACGTTCCACTTTGTTCACTTACATTGCCTCATGATCTTTAATAGAAGCAGCAACAGAAACCTAGCAGGAAAGAGACAGGGGAAAATTAATGTGACAAAATATCTACGATCATCTCCTGAGTTTTAAAGTTTCATCAACTATACCTGAAGGCATTCTACATTCTTCGAAATCTCACTCTCCTTTTCTTTCAACAATACTTCTAGACTCTTCACCCGTTCCTCTTTCTCCTTCAATCTGTAAGAGAGAAGAAGACAAAAGTTACATTTGTGAGATGGGTGGCTATTTAAATAAATAAACAGCAGACAATAAATAAAAGCAACAGCAATTATTGTATGTCTTCAAAGACAAAAAAGCCAGATGCTGAATTCAGGGCGTGATCACAAGGCCAGCAATGTGGGTCAGCATCTCACCAGAATACAAAGAACAGTAGGGTAAAAGCAAAGAAAAAGCAGTAAAACTAAGTGTAAGTAAGTAATTTGAAGAGTCCTAATAATGTCCAGTTAGGTGCTGAAAAACTAAGAAGAATTAACCTGGATTTGTATTTAGATGATAGATTCCCAGAAATAAAAAAGCTACAGGATATCCTGGAAATTTTTTTTTAAAAGGCAATGGCAATACATTCAAATTATTGCCATGAAAAGCACAAGAATAAACTCATGCTTGAAGAAAATCTTTTTTTTCATCATTATTTTAAAAAAGAAAACACCTAAACCCTTCTTGAACTGGATTTCACTGATATTTCACTGATTTCATGCATTCTTTACCACTCTTATTAGCCCAGTAGGCCTATCAGACTTTGAACTCTGATTGAGCAAATGACAGGGATGCTGCCTATCAGAAATCTGCTCTCTCTCCCCAGGATTTCCCAGAAATGACCAAGTGTGAGGGCTTGTGCACAGATTGGCTATAAGGACATGCTGAGATTCCTGTTGTACTGACTGTCTAGTATGACTTTTATCAGCTCTGGCTGTATTTGGTGATGGTTTGGGAGTTCCAAGGATTACAGGTCTTGCATTCCTATAATTATATTTCTATAATGTGCTGGAAGAGAAATCTTGAGCAGTTCATGAGTTCCTCAAGTAGCCTTAAGCTACTTACACATAATTATTGCTTTGAACACACAAATATGTATTTGACAAGGTTTTCATATCAGAGCAAACAAGATCTTTTAATGAAGGACATTAACTACTATCCTTTGCTGTACAAATCACTTCCTGAATAGGCTACAGATTATGGCATTCCTGAATTCTGCAAGGGCAGAGTACCTATTAAGACGATCCACTCCTAGCATCTAACATATTTATAAAATGTTCAAACTGCACTAGGAGTTCCCATGACAATTTGCCCAGAGCTGTCTTGTGCATCTATTCTTATTTAGAGTGACTGGATCCTTTAACGATAGAATTTTGGGACAAAACTCCTGCATACCAGCTGGTATGTTTGTAGGTTTCTTCATGGGAAATGTCACTCATACCTACTCTAGTCTGGAAACCAATAGGGTAGAGTCTACTGTGAGGAATCCAGCATTTTGTGTTAAAATCTGGGATTCTTTGAATTCACACAACTGATGAACTATAAAAGATGGTTTTCTAGTATGAACTATGCCATCATTGTATTAGATCCATGCCCCACTTGGCTTTTTGGGCAATCAGAGAAGGTATGGGTGGCTGTATATGGCAGATGAGTAATGTTTTCTTGAAAGAGAATGTCAATGTCTTTAAAAGAGGTGGTGCTGCAGCCTCTCTTGGTATCTCTCCAGCCAATCACACATGACATACTTTTTCTTCTTGTAGTACCTAATTTCCACAAGGGGTAGACTAATTATCCTGATCAACAACCAATTGCAGTTGTTTTAATATCTTTACTTGCTGTTAAAATAACTTCAATTTTAGCTACCTAACCTCTAATCAGGGACTTACGATAAGCCTTACCATAGTTTTCCAATTCTAGATTACACAACTGCTTATAATACGATAAACATGATGAAAATTAGAACTATATTCTATTAATATTCTATTAAAAAGGACTGCTAGAAAACACCTACATTCTTGTTATCAGAAAAACTTACTGTTTTTGAAGATCTTCAACTTCCTGAACAAATGTCACCTAACAGGGAAAAAATACACATATAGGTAGTCAAAAGAAATGTGCAGAATGATGATAAACTATAAGTCCAGAGGGGGGGGGGGGAAATAAGAAAGCAAGCCATAAAGGTAAAGGTTCCCCTCACACATATGTGCTAGTCGTTCCCAACTCTAGGGGGAGGTGCTCATTTCCATTTCAAAGCTGAAGAGGCAGCGCTATCCGAAGATGTCTCAGTGGGCATGTGGCTGGCATGACTCATCGGTGAAGGCACACAGAACGCTGTTACCTTCCCACCAAAGGTGGTTTCTATTTTTCTACTTGCATTTTTTATGTGCTTTCAAACTGCTAGGTTGGCAGAAGCTGGGACAAGTAACAGGAGCTCACTCCGTAACGCAGCGCTAGGGATTCGAACCGCCAACCTTTCTGATCGATAAGCTCAGCGTCTTAGCCACTGAGTCACTGCGTCCCTTTTATAGCAAGCCATAATACAGTGCTAATATAAAACATATACAGTTGTCTTTTGGAATACTTTGACACCTGTAAAATGTTACTCTTAGGAATTTAATTAAATGCAGTCAGACTACTTTAGAAAAAGAGCATTTTTTAGGACTAAAAATGTTGTGTTCTGGAAGACAAAAGAAATAATGGGCAATGAAAATCTTGAAATAATAGGTCCCTTGACTTCCAGTAATCAAACTAAGCTTTTTCTGAAACCAGCCAAGCTGGTAGCCAGCACCACACCTCATGGCACTGAATTCCAAAATTGAACTACATGTTATATAAAAAAGAATCTTTTTATCCTGATTCTTTCAGGATTCAGTTTTATTGAGTGATCCCCATTTCCTGTATTTGGGGAAGGCGGAAATAGTTTTTCCTTGCTGACTTTATCGATACATGCATAATCCTGTACACCTCAATTCTGTCTCCTCTCAGTTGCCTTCTTGTTCGACTAGAAAGCCAGCGATATCACAATGTTTCGTCATTGGGAAGCTATTCTAGCCCTTGATTATCTTAACTGCCTTCTTCTAAACTTTCTCTAGTTCTATTATATTCTTTTTGTGATTGATTGATTGATTTGATTTATTACATTTATATGCTGCCCTTTTCCCCGAAGGGGACTCAGGGCAGCTCACAATTCAATCAGGGAAGGAGGTACAGACAGGGGGATAAAAATCACTAAAATTGCACATGATATTCCAGATGTAGTTGCACCATTGATCTATAAAAATGTATTATAATATTACATCCCTAAATACCATTTAGAGTAACTGTTTTCTTAAAATTCTTCTTCGATGACAACTCTAGCATTTCTGTGAATCTTCAGAAGTATCATTTTAAATAAAAAAAATACTTTATTATATTTCTCAGTTTTTCTAGGAGCTCAAGGTACCTTTCATGGAATCTCCATTTTATGCCACAATAAAGATAGTGAGGATGGCTAGGCTGAGAAAGATTGACTGACTTATAGTCAGTGATTTTTGAGACCTCCTAGTCCAGGTTCAATGTTATAGTCACTACTATAACTACTATATAGTCACCTTGACTGTGTTGGTCAACAATAACAACAACGATGACAATGATATTAGGAGCTTGAGTTGATGAATTAAATTTGCATATGGCAAAAAAATGATTGTTCTTTAGAACTATCATTTCTTTACATGATGTTTTCGTAACGATTACATGATGTAGATGTAAACAAGACATATTATCTTAGGAAATGCCTTCCTCCTATTGCATACATACTGATAAGCCTTTTCTAAGATAGATTTTTTTGAAATATAGAAATTGCTTAACATTAGTGGAGGCCATGTTGTTTTTAAAATTCAGCAACGTACTCCTAATCAAATTGAATTATCAATTAAATACTGCAATCCTATATGATTCATTGTTTTTAAGCCTCTACTGAGAATTAGGAAAAAGCTCTTAGATGTGGAAGGAGGAATAATGCCGAATAAAATGCACCCAGCTGCTAGCTCATAATGGCTTTACCTGAGTATCCTTCTCAAGCTGGGCCTTTCTTAGTTCTTCTTTCACAGCCTCTATTTCCTGTTCCAAAGCCTTTTCAATGACAAAACACACAAAATCGTACAATGGAGACGACACCAAATGAAAATGTTACAAAAACAAATTTGACTAAAAGGCAGTGCAGAGGTAAACACACTCACAAGTTAATGCCACAAATAATGGAGCATCAACATCCAAATGATCCAATACTTACCCCAAGAGTTTTCTCCTTGGTTGCAACTTTAAGGACTTCAGCTTGAAGCAGTTCCTCCACAGATTTGATCTTTCCATCTTTTTCACTAATTCTTTGGAAAGGCATAAAATTGTAAATGCAGATATAAAGAGTGTATTTTAGAAAATAAACTTTAAATATATAAGTTCTTGTACAAGGTGAGAAAGAGCTTAATCAGGAAGTAGATTGCCAAATGGTGGAAAGCAAGCAATATTTCTACACCAGTAATTGGATGTTAATAAATACAATAGCAAACCAAAACTTAGATATGGAAGAACTAATAATGCTTGATAGTAAAGAAATATCCGGTTTATTCCATTAAAAAAACATTTATTTTGATATATCTCAGTGTGCTTTTGTATACAGTAGCAGACAACGTATGGAAAATCAATTTCAAAATGTACATATAGGAACTATTCATAATTACTGAAAGAGTACTTAAAGCTCAGCCATAGCAATTTTAGAGCATTTTTAAATTGTTCCAATACTAAATTTCAGATTAGAACAGAACAGAATACTTTATGTATGATTAGACACACAAGGAATTTGTCTCCTGTGCAGAAGCTCTCAGTCAATATGCAAAGGAATAGAATCATCATCATGCCAATAAAAGGTGAAGGGAGTAAAGTAGATAATAAGAAGGAAAAGTGATAATACTACAGACATACTACATGGGTAAGTGCACACAGACATTAGGCAGCACTGTGAGAATTAGGTGTTCAGCAAAGTGATGATAAGAGGGGAAAAACTGTCCCTGTCTCTAGTTGCTTTGGCATGCAATGCCCTGAAATGCCGTCCTGAGAGAAGGAGTTGGAACATTTTATATCCAGGATATGAGGAGTCTGTAGAGATCTTCTCAGCCCTCCTTCTAACTTGCACAATATATAGATCTTCTATGGAAGGCAGGCTGGTTGCAATTACTTTTTCTGCAATCTTAATTATCCATTGGAGTCTGTACCTGTCCTGTTTGATTGCAGTACCAAACCAGACAGTTATAGAAGTATAAACAACAGACTCAATAATTTCTCTGTAAAACTGTATCAACAGCCCTGGGGCAATCTGAATCTCCTGAGTTGATGGAAGAATATTCTTTGTTGTGCCTTTTTAATGATGGTTCTAATATTAACTGTGCATTTCAAGTTCTGGGAGATTACAGAACCCAAAAACATGAAGGACTCCACTGCTGACAGTGGGCTGTCGAATATAGTACTATATCACAAGAGGTGGTATGGTAATATAGTACTGGTAGAAAAGAAGGGCTCCTCCTGAAATTCACTCTACAGTTTTTAAGCAGATAGGCGAAATGAAACTCCCCCTCGCCCCGCCTTGCTTAGATCTTTCCTGCCTCTCCGCTTTGCCAGCAGGAAAGCTCAGGTTCACAACCAGCTGCGCCTCTTCATGTGGAATATTTCTCGGAATGACATCAATCAGGGTAACACTTCCCTCTGTCTCTCTCACCTGCCCACTTCGGGGGCCCTTATAGGCTCCGACAGCTTAGGCAGACTGCCTTTCAAGCAGAAATGCCACTGCTGCTGCCAATGATCCTTTTGCCTCCTGCGCCTCAGCTGGTTGTTATGTTATTTCTGTCCTACCAGGGTGTGTGTCTGTGTGTGACTGGGCCGGTCTCAATGCCCAATGCAATGGCCCTTGTGCTCGGATCAAGCGGACCATTTACAGGGCTGAGAGAGATGCAGAGACAGTTGGCCCAAAATGGTTCTCCAGTTTTTGACATTGTGCCGGGAAAAGCCTTTTACGGAAACAGTACCTCGGTGACCCACATAAGTCCACAAATTCACAGGCACAGGGAGACGAGTTTCTCTGACCTCCCCTCCACCAATCACCCTTCAACCCCTATGGCTTGGCCCTGGCGCAGTTGCGACAGCCGAAGCGGTAGGTTGGTGAAAGAAATTCTCCCTCCTCCTGGGTCAGGGTGGAGCTGGAGGCCGGAAGGAGCCGAGGGGTGTGTGGGGCGGGCAAGGGGGGATGTTACATCACGCTGTGACATTAAAAAACACTGTGTGGCAGATGGAAACTGCTGCACGGCGTTTTCTTGTCACGTGCGCAGCCGCGCAGCTGCACAGCTTAGAGGGAACTTTGACGGCCAGTTGTTTAACGTTCCATCTATACGCAGACTCATCACTGTCTTGAATCATCTGTTGTATCATCTGGAAATTTCAGTACTTTAACAGAGGGTTGTAGTCATTGGTATACAGAGAGAAGAGCAACTGAAAGTGCATATAGCCCTGAAGGGAGTCTGCGCTAGTTGCCCAGGTACTAGATGTAATTTTCCTAGCTTCACCTATTTGTTAAAAAGCTTCTGACCCCCTCAAGTATGAACAGATACAGTGAGCTGAATCGGTTATTATTCCTTCAATCTACAATGGACAGTAGGATTAATGCAGGGTGTGGGCTTGGGGGAAGAGACAGGCCACTACCTCAACAAAAATCCTTTGCTCACAGAAACGTTCACACATCAAATATTTTGGTGATTGGGGATTTTTTAAAATATAAAAAGGTATACTTTTTTGGAGAGAGGTAAATGTTGGGATACCAAATGCAACATTCACCATTTCATTTTAGATATTTTGTGTTTCAGAATTTTTAAGTCAATATTTATTCACTTAATTTCAAATAGTAACAAAATTTAAACATTTAGAGCTTATTAAAATGGAAGTCATGCTGCTACTTACACCCTCTGCAGGTCGTCTACCACGGATGCAAATGATACCTTTGGGGAAAAAGATGAAAATATATCGGCATTTAATAGGAGAGACTCAAATCACTCTGATTGGATGCTTCAAATGATAATAATGATTACCTGGCACAAATGATACTAGTTTTTATTAATTATTAAATTAATAAATGAATTGTTATATTGATCTACTAAGAGAAATTAGTAATAGAATTACAACAGTATTTGTAGCATTGTAACTATAATTACAAATTAGAAAACAAATTAGTTCTATTATTTAATCAAATTAAACAATAGTATTTGGCAACTACTAGTAATTTAATCCTAAACACAGTTGGCAAACACAATTTAGCTCTCCAAATTCTTTGTGAAAAATATTCTGTATGTCTCATTTTCACTCTAGTGGCATCCCACTGGAATACAGTTTTCCCTCCTCTGTGATTTTTGGAACATGGGTCCCTGGAAGTAGTATATTAGGAATGATGGACATATATCCTACCACCAAACAATTGTATTTAATATAAACTAGTGTCTGAGATGAACTTACATTCCAAGAGTAACCCTTAAGCACAGCTTAGCTTACAATACAAATCCTCTGCCTGGTAACATTAACTAGCAACCAGAGAATGTTGCCTTCCTGAAAATGTCAATATTTTAGAACTGCCGTAAAATCTGTACCATGTTATCTCCTATATAAAAGATATAGTGCAGACCAGTGGTGGGTTCCGGATCCCGTTCCAACCAGTACGGTTGGAATGGGCCTGGCGTCATTCACATGGACGTGTGCAGTGCTCACATGCGCGCAGTACACGCATGCGTCTTACTGCCTCCGTGAGCCTCCGCAACGCTCCAGCTGTTCAGTGGAGCATCGCGCAGGCACTGTACGCGCCATGCGCGTAAGTGCCGAAGACTTAAAAGACTGGTAAGGAGCTCAGGCGGGCGGGTGGGCCCTCTGGAGCACCATACCAGAACGGTATCCGGTTCTCCGGGCAGACTCAGGGCATACCGCCTGCAACCCACCACTGGTGCAGACTCTAGCTGGATTTTGGTTGTAAAGAACTCACAGGATGTAGTAAAACAAGATGTGACAACAGACATCAAATCAGAGTAGCAACAATTACAATCCAAAAGTTTCAAGTAAAATTCTCTAGACATACAAAAAATATATTTATAAATCAAATATGTAGGCTACTTAACTAATAGTAACTTTGGGTAGTGTACAAGATAAGATAACAATCAAAACAATGTAAAACAAAGGAAACTGGTATTCCCAGAGGGGACTTATTTCCTAACCTAGCATCTGGGGGAAAAGCCAGCTCTTCAAAGCTAATTTAAAACAAAACATTGTCACAGCACTGCAATTCTCCAGTGGGATACTGTTATAATTAGCAGGATACTAATAGATGGAAAATGTTATAGTTATAATTACCAGCAATCCATTTGAAGATTTTTTTTAAAGTTTTGATAAGATATACCTGCTCATTCTGTACTTTCCGAAGACTTTCAACTTCACTTTTCAGGGATAAGTTTTCTGTTCTCAATGCCTTTACAAACAAAAGAGTTTCAATATTGAAGAGTTGCAACACTGCTACTGATCTTTAAATAATAGTAACTGTTGCTATTAATTAAATTTATATGCTGCCCAACTCCCAGTGACTATAATTTATACATTATGTAATTTATAAATTATTTTTATAGTTTATAAATTATTTAAAACATTAAAACTAGACATTTTAGAACAAGAAACAATAAGAAAGATAAAATGGCAGGATGACAAGCAGAGTGTGAGAAGTAAACCAACAAGGCCTAGGTGAAGAGCCATGTGTTCAAGGCCCTTGGAAACATCTGCAGGGTGGGGGCAATCTTGGGGGGAACCTCATTCCAGAGGACAGGCATTATGACATAAAAGGGGTCTTTCTTCAGTCCTCACAGAGTGTTACTTAAGCACACCAATCCTGCCAGACTGAATTGCCCAAGCACGTACAATGCAACATAGATAGTCCCTCAAAAAAAACACAATAAATTCAATTTGTATGTTAACTTAAATGTAACTCCTCAGTACAGATTTGACCACCTTTTATTATTATTATCAATGGAATAATATCTTAATATAGAAGAATGCTTTACAATTTTTCCCTGGACACTTCAAGACATACCAGAACCTGGCACACATATCAAAGGGATGATGAATGACATCTTCATATTTAGGCATTCCAGCTTGACAGTCTAAAGTGCATTCAACGACACAGTATCAAATGACACTCTGATGTCCTCAGCACAAAAATCTCCGAAGGCCTAATCTTATTCCAGCATAAAGAACAGTAACATGTCTTAATTCTCTCAGCAGAAGGGTGGGTGGGTGGGAGTAAAAGAAGCAATTAGTTGTCTGTAAGTGCAGTTCTTTGGGTGGTCATCTGTGGATACTTATATGTGAGCTGTGTGTCCACATCACAAACCCTACAAAATCCTCCATGTATACTGTGCAACTTGGCATGGCTAGCTGAGGTACTATGAAATCTTACACACTCCCGCACCACTGAGAAGTAAGCCATGTAACATTCATAAAGTCATTACCTTTAATTCATCCTCCTTATTTGCCATTTCTATGAGCCCAGTTTCAAGGAGTTCTTCAACCGTCTTTATTTTGTCATCCTTATCTGTAATACTGAAGCCAAGAACATGTACATTGACAACTATTCAAAACTGGTTGAAATAATCAGGATGGCAACTTTATGCACATTTCCTCAAGGGGTGCTTGCCACTGAATAGTCTTCACAGAACCAGCTGTAACACAGCCTTAACTCTTCAGAGTATCAATTCATCCAGAAAGCTCCTTCCCATCCTACTTCCTCAATTTCTTTTACTACAGGGAAGGTATTCTTTTGGTGGCTCAGATGCCACACTTAACTTTGTGAAGGTGGATGGAAGCTAATGATGTTGCCTTTCTTTTTGGTGTCCTTCTTTCTTGTTAATTGTGGGGAGGGGGAGAGAATGGGATTTTATTTTCTTTTTTTCACCAATTATCTTAAGCCTACTTTAGATATACATGGGGTTGTTTTTACATCTGAAAATAGGGGGGGGGATTGCACAGCTGGAATTTTGGAAACATTATCAGTATAAAATTGGGAGAATGCATGCTAAAGTTTCAGTAGCGACAATTTACCAATTTCTGCTTTGCATAGAAATGTCAAGGATGGAACTTGAGAACATCTCTATGTCAAGCCATATTTTCAGAAATCTGTGGCAGACCCATCCCACCCTATGCTATACAGATTTACAGCAAGGTAAACTTGAAAAATGATTATTTCCCCCATTCCTTACCTTCTTTCCAGTTGCTCCAGCAATTCTTTGTTAGCCTAACAAGTAAGAAACAAAGCAATACATGTTAAGTCTACAACTTTCATCCTAAGATATTCAGCTGCTTGGAATCTAAATGTTTACATTCACTTAAAGTCATGGCACAAAACCCACCCCAGATATTTAAATATCATTAGCTGAGCATTCAAATGGAGTATGTCTGATTTGTTAAGAAGAGGTGGCAGAGCAGAGAGGGAAAATGACAGTCTTTATGTGGTAATCTGGGAAACAAATATAGTCTATTTCTTTCACTTTCTGTTTTCTGATGTTTGTCTGGAACCAAGTTAGTTGAGATGAGAGATGAAAGTGAAGTTCTTGGTGCTCTCAGAATTTGACTGTTTGCTTGCACTATGTTTCACTCCCAACCAGATAACATAATGCAGAAATTATAGTCATCAATGCCACTGGTAACTGTACAAATTTGTCCTTTTTTGGGTCTTCCTCAACTATACTCCTACCCATACACAAGACTGAGTTGCAAACTTTGTGGTACCTGACTTAGTTCTTCTAACTCTTCTAACATTGTGAGAGAATCTTTCCTTGGTACTGCTCTCTACATTATCTTGCCATCTTTTATGACTGCACTGCTAAATTTTATCAATCTTTTATAAACCACAATTTTGATAAAATGAATGATGAAAATTATTCCAAGTAGTAGCAATTTGCTTCATAAATTGATGTTATCCCTAGTAAATAGAATCCTATTAACATACAACGTTATTTAATATTACATTTTTCTTGATCAAAGAAATGTGAAGGATTTTATAGCATCTACTGCAACATATTTGGTCTGTACCAAATACCCTATACTATTTATACAAAACCAACAATAACTAATTGCATGCCATCAAATCAGTATTAATTCTTTAACAAGCCTGTAGACAGATTTTCTCTAGGATGACCTATCACCAACCTGGCCTTGAGATCTTTCAGAAGAGCACCCATTCATTCCATTGTGACTGAGAAGCCTACATGTTCTGCATAAGAAGCAACCAAGAAGCATCTAGATCTTTGGTCTATTTCAATCTCAGTTATTTTTAGTCAATAATCTTTTAAAATCGAATCACCACAGATCCTTTAACATGGGTGGGCACTTCAGATGTTATGAACTACAACTCTAATATCCCTCTCTCAGGTATGTTTGCATCTCTATAATAGCAAAGGACTTTATTTCTTAGCACTGTAACTTAACCACTGAGACTTGTTCAAGAAACTATAAGAAAAATGCATAATACTATTTTTATGGAACAATTGTGGAATAAGATTCAATATATAATGGAATGGATCACTTTTTCTATCATGTATGAAGAGTATGAAGGGCTCTAATTTTTATTCCAGTAAGAAAGACCAAAGAGCTTTCTGTAGCCCTAAGATGGCAGTAAAAGCCAAGCTTCCAGCAGTTGAGAGATGACAAACATTATTTAAAAATAGTTCTGTAGCGTGAAGTTAAATAAAAACAGATGTAAATACAAGTTTTACAGAAGACACTCCTTCTTAGGAAAAATCCCATAATTGAAAGAAAAGGAGCAGGTACCTCTCATTCCTAGTAGAAAAGGGAATTTCATAATAAAGTTGATGTACCATTTTCCTACTTAAGGGAGGATATCCTTATCTGAAGTTAGAATGGTCCCCAAAAGGGTTTGAATGACTCACTGAGCAAACTTACAAAGTATTACTTATTGCAAAGCTCTTCTCCTGAAAGAAATGTCAACTTTGATTTGTGAATTAAAAGAGTTGTACTATTCTTCCTTTGTAAGGCACCACGTCCTTACCTCATAAAGCTCAGCCTAGTCTGAGGACCATGTTGTTCCCCTGCATATAACACTGAGGAGACATTAGTAGAGAAGGTAGCCAAACTACTAGCAAGATGTACTGAAGATTAGATGAACCAGGCGATATAACTGTAGGCTTCCATGTACTGGGCTAATCAATGAGCATGTTGAAGGAGGCCTTGACATGTTTTATTGAGCGATGAAAGATGTGACCTCTGATTATTCTAACATTGTTGAGATCTCCCTCATGAGTTTAACTCAGAATTGCAGAGTGCTACCCTAATTACTTTGAGTTCCAAGAAGTCTATAAAATTTTAGTGAATCCAATAACATCCACTGGACAAGTCTCCTATGCCCCAAAGGCTGGCATTGGCAACTAGATGGATAAAAAAGAATTTCCAAAGGAATACACACTTTTCAAGGGCCTTAGACATCCAGTATATGAAAGACTTTCAAATGTGGTCTCAGAATAAATGACTTGGTCCCCTGTTGCTTCTCCTCTCAAGAAGAGAAATGATGTCTACTGTTGGGAGTATGAGTGAGCCCTGGTCCACGGAACTGAGTCTTAGAGATGACCTAGGGCTGCTGAATTTCAACCATTTGGCATGCATCACTGACCTGATTAATTCCTGTAAGGGAGGAGGGCCAAGCCTGCCAGAATAGTTCAGCTTTGTTTCCAGAAGCTGCAGGAATTAAGCGGGGGCATCTGCCTCTTCTCCCAGTTGATGCAGAAGCCAAGGTATGATAGGCAACAGACTATCTTGCTCACTCTGTTAAAGAATGAAACAGAGGAGAAGGTAATCTAAATAGCAGTAGGTATGAATTTGGTCCTAAGAGAACACTACAGGTGCTACAAGGATCTTTATGTTGCCGTGTCAAATGGGAGAGCAGTGTATTGAGAATGATGGCCCAGTTCAAATCTCAAAAAACCTCCAGTAGATGGCGAAATGAACAGACAAACAAGGTTCTTGGAAATAAAGAAAGGCTAGCCAAAAGAATTGAATTTCGGGTTGCCACATGAAACTTATTGCCAGTGGGAATGATTCTATGACTTTGATAGCAAACAGATGGTTGATGGCTTGAAGTAGGTGCTTTGCTTTCTGGAATTTCAGGGAAGAACTTCATTAGCTATGTCACTGTATGACACACCCAGGTGCCTGAATATTAAAACACTAGCACTAGGCAACTAAGCAAAGCCCGCCCATCCCAAGCTCATGGATGATCTTGATACGTGGTGTCCATTTATGAAGAATGACCCTTAGATTCCTGGTGCTTCAGCTGATAATATGACTCATGCCAATAAATTACGGATCCTTGTGTAACGCTGGTTTTCAGCCAAGAAGTCATCTAATGGTTTTCAAAAGTGTTTTCACCAAAAATGCTCAAAGTTAATAGCAATTTGGATTTATTATTTATTATTTGATTTACACCTTGTCTTTCTCCTGTGGAAAGCACTTGAGGCAGCTGTCAAAAGTTAAATACAAAAACAGAATATAGAAATTTAACAAACTGGTTCAGAAAACAATGAAATAAACAACAAAATCGTCTAATAAATCAAAGTGCTGTTATACTGTGTGCCAAAAAGATGAGTCTCTTCAAGATGCCTCTCTACTGATCTTAATTACCAGGCAGATTAATAACCAGCGATCTAGTCTGCCTTAGTGATCCTGCTCAACACAAATGCAGAGGAAATATTCGCTGCAGGGTTTGAGGCTACAGGAAATACTTCAGCCACCCTTGGAACTAAAAGTAGACCATCCAGGAAATCTGTGCCCACATTCTTTGGAAATGCTTCCTTCTCCACTGGCTGTGAGACTTCTGGTCTCTTTGAAAGCTTCTTAGGGATGAAAAAGTGAAATCCCCAAATTACATAGCCCACATGGGCAGCTCTGCTGATCTGTTTTGAAAGAATTCTTCTTTCCTGGGCTGTAAGACATGCCTTCCTCTTCTGGGTGTCTTCAAAGATGGTTGTTGCCATGTGCTTGACTTTCTGGCCAATTTGCTGGGGGGGGGGTGTCTCAATTCCCCTAGGAAATTGAAAATATATCACTCCCTTAAGTGGGGTGAGCAAACTACCACCTCTGCATAGCTGTTAAAAAATACTTTGGGCAAGACAGAAGGAGACCTACCTGGAAAGGACATCAGGTCACCTGAAGAGGTCATAGTTTGGAGGGTCAGTCCCTGAGAATGGTGCCCCCTAACCACTAAAATCTCTCCTGATATGTCCAAAAAAAGTGATGGACATTTTCCTGGGCTATCATAAAATGTAACAAAGGAAAAAAGGAAGAAATTGAAAAAAGTAGAAAACAATGAAGTCAAGTGCTATAGGATAAAGCTCTTGTAATGAGCTGCTTACTATAGCAGGCGGGACCAAGGAAGTGGCTGGGAGGTTATTACAGGTTTACAAAGTTTCTTTGGCCTCCCATTGAAACAAGAGAAGAAGCATCCAAGGACCCATAACAGGAACCAAAATTATGGTATGCAGTAATGTTGATTTTTACTCTATCGGAGTAAAGTCAATTAGCAAAAGAAGTCAAAAGCTTCCATAAAAGTTCCTTTCAAATTAGATAGTGGCACTGCTTTTAGATCAGTTCTTAGAAGATAGCCTGTATAAAATAGCCTGTTATGAGGAACATCAAGAAATATTAGGGCTCAACATATCTGCGTCTACTCCAAACCTCTTTGTGTCAAAACAAGTCTAAATCTTTTTTCTATTGAAAGATAAACGGTACATGCCTTTCTCTGTCCATCTCCACCCATCACTGCCCTCCTGGCTACTCTGCATTCTGTCACTTTTGCTGCCCTCTGCTCCTACAGCCCTGCCAATCCTGCAGCTGATCTTCATCTTCTTGCCCCCCCCCCCCCACTGCAGATGAGGCATGCCTGGCCTTTCTGAAGGAGCTGCTGGCCACATGCAGCCTTCTTGCAAAGCAGCCTTGTGAAAAGGCCATGCACCATTTAAAGAAGGGTGTGGACAGCATCAGAAGGCAACGGGGACTGCTAAAGGCCACTACTACAGTCTCAGTACTGTCAATGCCACCATTGCTGCTAAGGAGTGCCAAGGTACAGGATGGGCAAAATGGCAGAGATTTGGGGAGGGGGGGACATAGGTAGGTTGGGAGGGGGAGTTCAAGAAGAGGCAGTTTTACAAAGACTTGGGGCTGGGGAAATCTATCCAGGAGTTATTTGGATTGGGGCGTGTTCTCACCAAATGATTAGAGGGGATTTGGTTAGTGAATGTAACAGGGACTGCTAAGGTGCTGTCTCTAATCAATACAGTCAGGTGACATCTTGCATTATAACTGCTTGGCAGTGGAAATTCTGGTTCTAAATATCATCATTACTGGAGAATTCCTCATATAATAAGGAATTATATCACCATATAGCTGCTGAATGTATAGATTTTACAAACAATTTTTCTTAACATGTTACATTTTTGTCATTATTGTTATTAACCTATGTATCACTTGCGAACATTTTCTTCAGAAGCATATTGCACACATGAGAAAAGTTTGAATTTTGAAGAACAGTTGTTTCAAATCTTTTATTCAAAAAGGAAATATTATACTGCATTAAAAGGGGGAATACATTTATTTCTCCTTGAAGACTGGTTTCAACAGATATACCACTAAACGCTCTTCTGCATCTAAAAATGCCAGCACAGGCTTGGTTGACAATAGGGAAGAAAAACTCAAAATCTAATGTTTTAGCAAGGTCACTCAGTAAGTTCATTCTAGTAGGCATGCTTTGTTTAATCTCTCAACCCATCTACCAACCATGCATATAAAAACTAATAGTTGATGACATGGAAAGTTATATTACACAAATAATGTTCCGGGAATGAATTAATGGTGCCATCTGAATGTTTTCCAATCCTATGCTTTTTATTTAGGATAGTGTTTAGAAGGAAGCATGAGTAAGATAATAACACATTTTACAAGCCTGAGCTCCTTATAAACACTAGCCAGCCTAAAACATTCATTGAATAACACACTTTCTCCCTCCCTCGCTGTCTCTCTCACACATCCATACATAAAATTAAAACAAAATCAAAATGACCCAGGTAACTATTCTGTTTGCTTTTGCAGCAACACTGCAAGATGTTACAATGATAGTCACAGCCTCAAAAGTCCATACTTCCATTCATCTCATTCAGAAAATTGGTAACAGAAACAGCAATATGGAAAACCTATATGGGGAACACTTTAAATTCCTGTTAAACTCTCTTTATCTTACATTGGACTTCTTTGTATAAAGGAATTACAAAAGTGATTTTATCAGAAGGCAAGAGCTCTGCATGCCCCTGAAAACTCAACATTCCAGAGCTACAATCACACTCCCATGAGAGTCCCAGAGCAGCCTTTCTTACAGCTGAACTAAACAAACCTTCTGTCTCCTGGTTCAATCCTAGTATGTACTTCTATGCCAAACAAAGAAAAAGAGGAGGAGAAAGAAGAGGTTGTGTGTCTCATCAACCTTGGCTATCCGCAAGTTACTGTCACTGTGGCCAGGTACTAAATTCAATGCATCTTTTTTATTCAAGTTCCACTGAAGTGACAAGCCAGTGGTGGAGGAGAGAAAAATAAAAGGGGAAAAATGTAAATGAATGAACGAGGATTGGCATAATGGGATTCCAAACTGCACCATCATTTTTGCTTTTGCATCCATATGTTTTGGAAGGGAGTACTGAAGGTGCAGATGACTTGTTGCAAGTCTGCTAAGGCCAACTTGCCACAATATAATTGCCATGGGACAGTTCAACAAATACAGAAGTTAAATTAATTTTGACTGAACCATGGCCAGTAATAATAAAGGTTAATCCAGAAATACAAAAATTATGTGGCCACCAATAATAAAAGTACCTGAATGAAACCATTAATACAGCATTGAATTATCCTGCAGTGAATTGTCCCGTGGTGAGTTGGCTGTGGAAAATGGATGTGGTGAGTTGTCCCAGACCTCATTGACAAGAACTTGGTGTAACTGATTCATTAGAAAGGGAATATCAACAGCTTTTTACAGTGGTTGAAGCTGCTGCTCAGCCTGGTATCGTATTGCCATATCCAGCCCATGTAACATTGTTCTGCATCAAATTAAACCTTAGTAAACATAGCCTATTTATTTTCATTAAACAGAGATTGAACATCCTATAAATTATTATTATCTGCAGCAAAGTGTGCCATACCTGCTCAGAGAGGACAGCCTGCAGTTTCTGAATTTCCAACCGAAAAGTTTTGTTTTGATCCTCTAGATCCTAGAATGTAATTGTCAGATCATACTGTTAATCTGGAATTACAAACTTGGGGATGGCTCTTATCATTTTCTTGAAGAGGAATAGCAAGAACATATAAAGAAATGTTAAGTGATTCCTACTGGAACTGGCTTCAATTACATTTGGGGGAAAGACAAACCCAGAGACACAGCAATATCTTTATATGCAATATCTTCCCTATTTCAATCTCTAAACATGATTTAATTTATCCTTAACCTGTTCGTTTTAGGATTTGGAAAATTTCAAAAATTCCAGATGGAATGGTCATTGGCAAATAATTTCAAAGTGAGATTATTTAAAAAACAATGAACATAGTAACTGCAATTAAGCAGAAGTTAATCAACAAAATGGAATACTGCCAAAATATTGGGGAGGGGAGGAGAGGAGAATAAATAAATAATAAAAACAGGAAAGGGACCAAATAAGATCCAAACTGCTTCAAAAGGGCAAGGACAGCCAATCTGGACTTTTCTAGATATTTCAATTCCCATAAACCCCAAATTTGATTAATAGACAGGGTTTTGAGAAGCACAGAACATTTATTGTATGGCACATTCACATCACATTTTGATAAAAAACACAAAAGATAAAAATACAAAATATGAAATAATTAATTTAAAATATTGTAACCAGGAAGCATAGAGTAAAGGCATCAGAATGCCTGCTCCTGGTTCAGGAACAGGGAAGAAATAAAGAAAACTAATGCTGAAGAAAAACCAGCATTTAATAACATTGCCACAATCATAAGCTTTTGGGCCATAGATAGTAATCCAAGCTGAGACCACATTTCAGAATGGACTCCTTAGGTGTTTTGATGAAATATGTAATATTCTCCACAATTTAGACTCTTAGAGCCAATCAATGCATAAACAATTTAATTTTGCCTTTCCTGTTTCATTGTTTCCTATTTCTACTGTCAAGGGGTTACTGTCTTTTATTCCACTATAAGACAGCTTCGTAAAATATAATACCTGAAGTTCCTCCTTTGCATCTGAAGCTTTGGAGTAATGTCCTTGAAGCTGATCTTCCAGTGTTCTGATTTTGTCATCTTTGACATGCACACTGGAGGGGAGAAAAAGATTAAAATAAGTTTCCTCCTTGCTCGTAAGACCTTGCATGAGACCCTCCTTGTTCCAAACTAATGCATAATAATTCCAGCATTGGTTTCTCAAGAAGCAGTTTTCATTGGTTTTACCTTTTCTGTATCCGCTCCAGCTCACGAATGGTAACCACCTAGACATAAAAAGATTAGTACTTTTTTTAATGTCACATCACATTTTACTCACATCCAATTTTTTTAAAGGTCACATTTAGTTTCTGGATCTGCTTTTCGTTCTATGACAAGAAAAGGGACCACACATATCCTTCGTTTGGCTCTGAGAAAGGACATGTTGTTTGAAAGGCTATGATATTTTCAAAGCATCCTGATCTAACAGAAAATAAAATATTAACTTTTAGGTAATATCTTAACAAGTGGAAACACTCTAGGAGAAATGGCCATTTGTACATTTTATTTACAATTGTACATGAATAGATTTAAACATCTGTATATTGGTAGGAATGAGATTGGCAAGTCAGTATGTTTAAATCCATGTTCACTCAAGAATCCACATTCTTGACCTTAATGAGGGCAAATGCATCTAGTTCAGGGGTCCCCAACTTCTTGTCTGTGGCTCACTACCAGTCTGCGGGCTAATTCCACTGGGCTGCCTGAGCGGTTGGCCTGTGTGTTCACACATGGCCCCACTCACACAAGCCTTATTGCTTGCGGATCCACTCATACTACGTCATAGTAGGCGCTTGTGCACCTACTCGCGTGGGCATTCATGGCCCCTCCCACAAAATCATCTCCTCTTTCCCCACTCTGGACCACCAACCCAGATTGATTGGGGAATTCTGATCTAGTTGTGCTAGCTCACATATAAATTTTTTGTTGTTTCAAATTAGAGGGCAAAGTTGTGTACTGAGATTGGTACAAGAAAAGTACAGGTACTCAGCTTACGACCACAACTGAGCCCAAAATTTCTGTTGTTAAGTGAGACATTTGTTAAAGGGAGTAAAATAGAAGGGCTAAAATAGGAGGAGGAAAGAATATTATATATGTTCGCCACTACGAACAACTGTTGTAAAGTCGAGGACTACCTGTAATCAAAGCAAAAAGAGACTGGAGAAAAATTCAGAGAAGCGACAGAAGGCTATTGCTTCAGGAATCCATTTTTTGTCTACCAAATAAGTAAACAAGTCTAGGCAGAAAACAATGTTATACAGTATTCTTCATTTTATGGTGGGTTCATGTTTGTATGCAATACTGTACTCTATGTTTTCAAGTCACTTGGAATTTTCGTAAATCAGAAGTTCCTCTGAGTAGGAATAGAGCAATATTATTTTGTCTGCATAGAACCTAATACTTTACTTCATCTTCTGTTACAATTTCTTTTAAGATGCTATGATTTCAACTACTCTGTACTCTTATTTCCTCCATTGCTGAATGTTTTCTCATAACACTTATAAGTTAAAAAGGGATTTTTGTTTCATTCTCCCTTTTCCTTTTTAAAAGTAAGTTTGATTCCATTTATTTCTTTTGAGATAAGATTATCTCTCCAAATGGGACACCGAAGAAGGCGCTGATTCCCCTATCCATATGGGTCAGTGGTATTGAAGCAGATTCTCTGTTTCCCTTTTTAATTTATCAGAAAACCCACAGAAGTGGAACGTCTAGTGAAGGCATGGTAAACATGTCTCTGTGGAGTGTGGAGAAAACTGTGAAAAAGACTGAAGAACCAGTGAGTAGACTCGGTAAGGAAAAGATGACAGATTGCCCCTATGTATTCCAGACAGCTGCTCCCCACAAGGGTAACAGTCTACACTGTGAGTCTGAGTGCCAGTACCTTTTAAAGGACACTAACTTCAGTAACCTTAATTCTAATTTTGGAAATTGCTTATTGTTTCTGAGCGTATGCCAGTACTTTAATATTAGTCTAATTGTGCAGCTGCCAGAATAATCCTAATTTATTTCATTGAGCCAATAGGATGGTGATTTTTCCAAAATCCTTCTGCTACTGAATAAACAATATTTAGCATTATTAATGGATAAGTCATCATCCTGACTGCCCAGAAGAAGACTTCTTACCTGATCATTTGTGATCGCCTGCAACTTTTGTACTTCTGCTTTCAGAGACATGTTGATATTCTGGACAACCTGCAGAGGGGAGAATGAGCATTCTTAGCTCTTCTATTCAATCTACTATTTGGCACACTGAATTAATATTAAAAAAAGCTTTCCTGTGCAATTTCAAAAAGGCTAACAAAGATGGAAATCAGCAGAACAGACCACCTGGGCAGTTTGCACGACCAACTGTACAAATGCAGAAGGATGAAATGGAAGAATGGATGGTCACCTCAAGCTACAGTTGCCATGAAATAACAAATGCCTCACACACTCCACAGCTACAAAACTAGACTTTCAGGCAGCACATTTGAATTTTGTTGGATCTGTTTGCGCTACTGAATTTGCAGAGAACTGCTTTGCATTTTGGAGAACAAAGAATGGTATTTTATTTCTGAATTTGAATAAGATCCAAGAGTGAGGCATTTATAGCATGATGGGATGAAAAGAAAAATGTTTGTAAGGTTTGAACTGGCTTGTTGCAGGCTCAAAAGGTTTCTGAAGAAAAGTGGCTGATGGATTATGCTGGTATCAATTCTCACTCTCTATTCATGTAATCTTGTTTCAGAGTCTATCTTGCTAATTTGGAAAAATTTAATAATTACCATTCTCTATAAAAACATTCTCTTAAATCTAAATGTTACGCATTTTCCTTCCCATCCATGCAACATAATCTACCTTTCTAAGGATTAGGAAGAGAAACTCCTGTAGCTTTAGAGTAATTTGTAAACTGGGAATTGATCGGACGCTTACTGGACACTTTCTAAGATCTACTGTCTCTCTTAAACTGCTGAAGTTTTTACCGCTTTCATTATAGGTGCCTTCATGCTTGCATAGGTACATCCCTTCCCTTGAAGGCAAGAAAGTAGAGAGTACTGAAGTCACAGAACTGAACTAGAGCAAGCAGAGGTAGTGTTTATCAATGATTTGATGAGCAGTGATAAATACAAGCATGAGATAAATACAAGCATGGGAAGACAAAATCAAGGCAACGGCTGTCATTGAAATTAGACAAGAAAGAAGAAATTATTAGTCCACTTTTTGTTTACATGAAATATGAACTACACCAACAGCAGCAGATACAACCACCTAAGACAACTTGACTGCTACTATTAATTATTTCCACAACTGAAAGATAACTCATTCCACCTTTTCACAAATAATATTTCACTTTACCATTAGATCTTCTTCCTTGCTGGTTAGTTTGAGTCGTTCATTGGCTAAGGACTCCTCAGACTGATTTATTTGCTGGTCTTTTTCTGCAATTCTGTAAGCATTAAAAAAAAATCAATAGTGATCTATAGTGGCCTTCATAAAAGGTAGTCACAGTATTTGTTAAAGTTGTTGCAGTGGATTGTTCTATTAGTGTTTTAGAATATAAGCAGACACTGTGCTCTCTTGATGAAATGCAGTTTTTAAGGTTTCTATTATATTCTATTCATAATTCTGCAGATCAACTTGGGGTGAATAGGAAAAGGTAATATAGTATCTAGAGCAATGTATGTAACAGTATGTTTTCCATAAAGTAACATCAGTGCTTAATTTCAAGATATAGTCATTTAAAGAGGCTTTAGAGCAGGGGTCCCCAAATTCCCAGGCCACAGCCTACTCAGAACTGGGCTGTGCAAGTGGCAGGTGAGCATGCACATGTGCACAGCTCCGCTTACGCAAATGGAGTTGTGCACGCTTACACATGGCTGCCACTCACACAGAACCATCCCCTTCCCCCTACCAGTCCACCAAGCCGGAAAGTTTGGTGATCATTTCTTTAGAGTCACCTAACAATAACATACGATTTAAGATAAGAAAAAAAGAAAAGAATACTTTCACTATTGGGTTCAAGACAGAAAGTATGCCATTATTGAGGATTTCATTCAGTTTCCCACCAGTACATGTTTTATTTCCTTATACTGATTTGCGGATCAGAGAGCCTGAAGTTCAATACATATTCTAGAATTGCAGATGTTGGTTTTATTCTTCTCTCTGCTTTTGACCTTTGGTTTGCTCTGATATAGAGGTCAAAAATCAAGTCAGTTGCATCATTTAGTCCTATATGACTTAAACTTTCTTTAGATCTGTCTGACTTTAGCAATGCTAAATCAGGGCCACTACATTGCCTAATCACAGCCTTATCAATGTAATGTTAACTATTATACGAAGGCAGATAGTAGCATTATATTCCACCTGCCCTCACCCCCCCCCAAAAAAAAACCACCAAAGAGAAGAATTGATAGGGGGACGGTGAAGAGAAACTGTTGAAGAACTGATTTGGAATGACAGAAAATAGCTTACATTTATTTTTAATTTCATTCAAAATATTGTTACATTGCCTTTCAAGACAGTTTCCAGAACAGTTTGTAAAATTTCCCTCCATACAAAAAGTTTCAGAATCAATTGCAAATCTCATCACAGAACTGAGAAGTCCTCACCTGCTGCGTTAGGGTGCCAGAATACAAAAATAGTCACAGAAACTAAAGCTATTAGAAATGTTTATTTTTAAAAATGTAGGAGAAGCTGCTCTTCCTTTATCTCATACACAAAGCCCCACAGCTACACACTGAATCATACACAATGCTATTTTAATGTAATGTATGAAAAACAAGAAGGGGACAAAGGTAATTCTTCTCCTAAAACAACATAACATACAATGCCCAGAAAACATTCAATCTAAAAGGGAAATCCTTAGGAAGATGCCGGTAACTTCTAAGAAGAATTTGTTACAATAGAGGGTAAAAATATTGACAATTACTATATTTCCTTCAACAAAATCTCTTTCATATGCCCTCATACTCCTTACATGTACAAGGAAATAATTAGCACAGAAGCAACAGAAGGTCTGGCTGTACATGTGGAAAATACTTACACTTTGTGCAATTCTTCAGCAAGGGCTGAAGCTGAATTCTGAAAAAGAGAAGCAACAATGGGAAATGAATGTATGAAAGAATAAAAGGTTTAAAGCGCTACTAACTTAGAAGAAGGCTAATTCTTTCTCAGTGTTAAGGATTTTGTTTTATTAGTATTTAAGGTGTTGCACTAGGGTCAAGGAGACTCGGGTTCAAGATCCTGGAGAAAAGGATATTAGAAATCTAATAAATACCTAAATAAATCAATAAATCATACCAATGTAAACCTATCGCTTCCATCAAATTAATCTGCACTCTCTTTCTCTAGTAGCAATGGCTTTGCCTCTTATCCACCAGCTGTCAAGCTAGATACCTACAGTAATAGTTATCACTCTGTAAGAATTCTGAAAATGAGGTAGAAGATAGCTACTGCAGCTTTCTGTTCAAGTGCACAGTATGACCGTGGTATAATATGTGTTTCACAGAATTCTCATGGAAAGATGCAGGCAGAGCAGTAACCTGCTCTAGCAAGCTGCACATCTGAAGCACAAGGAAAGAGCAGCATGGAGAAGATGGAAGAGACTCGCTCCTAAGTAATTGTGGCCACCTGTTCTAGTCTGATGCCCAATGCATGTAACAGTACAGCTTGTTATATATACCTGGACTGCCATCTGTGAATGGAACTTCTGAAGCTGAGCTTTCAAAGCCTCATTCTGTTCCATCAGCTCCTTTACAAAAAAAGAAAATAAAAACAGTGAAATACTCTATTCTAAACTAGCAATGTGCATAAACACAATAATATTTTTATACAACTGTGCTACTAAAATTATTCACTCTGGAAAAAATCTTAAAGTTTCCCCATGCTGCATCATATGGAAATTACAGAAACATCAACAAACCTGAGGATATCACGGGAAGTCTTAATTCACTTAAGAAAAACTCAAATACATCAGGGTTATTCAATACTGTCTGTTAGCCCTTCCAGGCAAAACAGAGAGAAAACAGGATTACGTGAACTAATTCAACTTTATTGTAAGGCTACCTTAGCAGAATCTAGTAACTCTAAGGCATAATATTACTGCCTACACTCTTAACTGCTTGATCCAATAGGCTGAAAACTTCCTAAATTCGTTTCCTTGACCATTAAAAGTCACTGGGGGCTCTTGCCTATCTTGACTGATTGTTTTCTAGTCAGCATCACTTGCACCCCACACCCCACCCCGCCTTTCTCGACAGCATCCACACACTCCATTACAGTGCCTTTGGAATCATTTTCTAAGGTTCCCTATGCAATTTCCAAAATATACTGCAATCGCAATAGGAGCACAAAGTCAGTGTAAAACAGGATTTGCCCAACCATGCAGATTGTACTATATGTAACAAAACCAAGGTGACAGTTCACCAAAAACCACCCCAGAGAACTAAAATTCATTTTTCACATTTTAGTATCCTGACTCAGGATAAATTGGTTGTTATCAAATTAACAATCTTAATATGCAACATATCCCGTAACACTGATGTTGTAAAGAAAAAAATATATCAAAGCATTAAAAGCTAAACATGATCCCAGCAGAATGTCATACCTGCACCTGTCTCTGGATAGAATCCTCAGTTGTGACCCTCTTTTGTTCTGCTTCCATTAATTGCATCATCCTTTGTTCCAGCTGTTGTTTTGAGACCATTGTATCAGTTAGCTTGCTATGCAGACTCTGGATTTCATTATCTTTGGTCACAAGTTTATTCTGCACATCTATTACAAGAAGCAAAAAATTACTGCTACTAATTAGTTGGGGGGAGCATCTTACCATCATCAGATATGCAAACTATATGAGTGTGAGTGGTCACACTGAATTTTATGGAAGCGTGGGTCATAAATATTTTAGACATACAGAAAAAGAGAGACTGATGTAGGAATGATCTGGCTCAGAACATAAGCAGCAGAATCTCAGCATGAGATCATCACTCTGGAGAAAAGAGACAGAAAGTGCATCACTCTCTCACACTATTAAGAACAAGCTATTATACACTAAAGGATTGCAATAGTGATGAATATCTGTAGCTCAGGTGTAGGATGAGGGTGAAGTTTCATTCTTCAAGCTTGTGGATTGGTTTCTGAACATTTCCTTACCAGGCGAAGTAACATCTTCAGCAGAGTTTAGGGGACCCCTAAACTTCACTGAAGATGTTACCTAGCCTGGTAAGGAAATGTACGGAAATCAACCCACAAGCTTGGAGAACAAACCTTCACTCTAACATTAGGGGATGTAACCAATGGTGGTTCTATTCTGCCAGAAGGTAGTTATGCATGCAAAGATAGCTGAATTTTGCACTACCCTTTCTCTTCCCTTCAATGAAGAGACAGGAAGACTATAGTAGGTAGAAGGGAAACCAGCAAAAATTAGATGCCTTGCTTTGAACAATGTAGGAACTCTGTCGGAAATCCCATGCTCCCAACAACACAAAAAGAACTTTAAAGAAACCAGTTTTATCCCAGTGATAAAAAAAGGAGGGATCATATTCGACAGCAAGGAAGACGCTCTGAATGCACCTTGCTGGGCAGCCTCATGTTCTGCTGTCCGTTTCCTGAGATAACTTTGCATTTCCTCCCATCTTCGTTCAGCTTCCTGTTGTTGTGCCTTCATGTTTAAAGGAAAGGAAAAGAATATACATGACTGCCTGTATTGCTACATCACTCACAAATCATAAAAGAAAGGTCAAATATTTCTTGTTCTTAATAATTGAGTCATGCACTAATGCAAACATATAAAAAAGCAGATTAGTCAAATATTTAAGTGACATGGAGTAGGATAAATAATTCAAGGCTGATCCTAAAAAAATGTGGGCTAAAAATTGAATAATTATAATGCTTATAATAATAAAGGTGTGAATATATTCCAATGTTTCTCAACCTCAGAATTTTAAAGTTTCTTCAACTTCTAGAATTCCCTAGAGAGCATGCTGGCTGGGTATTGAAATCCAGACATCTTAAAATTGCTGAGGTT
Source organism: Thamnophis elegans (assembly GCF_009769535.1). Taxonomy (NCBI): domain Eukaryota; kingdom Metazoa; phylum Chordata; class Lepidosauria; order Squamata; family Natricidae; genus Thamnophis; species Thamnophis elegans. The sequence continues at coordinate 155,893,773 of NC_045541.1, read as the reverse complement.
GAGAAACTGACATATCCCTATACAACCAACACATTTTAATGTGAACTAGATTGGCACCATGCTTGCAATTCCACAAAATTCAGAGTCTAAAAAAATATGGCAGGAGCAAATTAAGAATTGTTTTACAAACCTACAAATCAAGCATTACTACCTATAGTCAGGACAGGAACTGGTCCATTGTTATCATCACAATAAAATAAGAACAAAGCTATAGAGCCCATACGCCTAAATCAGTTGAAGTAATTTACTGAGATAGCTATTCCATTTTTATAGTGTAACCAGTCAGTCATCCAGAATACCTTTACCATTAATCTGCATATCTGTATGCATATGGACATGATGAATATGAAATTATCTCAGAAGAGGAACTATGCAAGTTCATACATAATACAGGGTGTTAGGCTGCTTCCAGGGAATCTTATTGTTGTAATGAATGTCTTACTCTATCAGAAATAGATCATTAAAACACAATCTTTAAATTATCGTATCTGCTACAAGAAGAGGCTACAAGCAGCTTAAAAGCAACTTTATTGTGGTATTTTTACGTTGTTTTTATACATGTATTATGAACCGATTTAAGAACCAGTACAGAAGAGACGTAATGCAAATTTTTAAATAATATATAAAGTAATACTTGTAAACTGACAAGTACCAATTAGAAAATACAAGTCACTTATGTAACATTGTCTAATAAAATTATGGTTGGGTGCCATCTCTATACCCAATCAAATGAAATTATTAGGCATTTTTATAGAATGCTATAACACATACTCTAGCAATAAAAGAGGAGTTTATAACTTGCTGGCACTGATTTATATATAGGTCATAATGTTTCTGTAGCTGGTAATTCATTAAAAGAAGAGTTCACAATTATTGTGTATTCTATTTGAATTAGTAACATATTGCTTGTCTATGCATCTCCTTTGGGGAGGGTCAAACTGCCCTTTGCAGAATTTTTGCATGATCATGAAATACAGCATTGCAATGATGAAAAACTGGCAGAAAATACAGTTTGTAAGCATGGCAAATCAATACTATAATAGAACTGCCACTTTCACCTCTCCTAAAAAGAGATTTCAAGATTTCTCTAACATTCAGGAGGATTTTTTCAGAGATATAATGGGCATTAGAAAGAGGAAAGAGGAAAAAACAATCTTAATTATTTTAATTTCACATTGGTGTAAAAATCACACAAACCAACTGGTAAAGGAGGGATTTTAGATAAATCTCTTCTTCCTGCAGCCATTAGTAATTTTGTGACATATAGTTTGTCTTCTTACTATACATATAACAGAATAACAGAGTTGGAAGAGATCCTGGAGGTCTCCTAGACCAACCCCCCGTTTAAGCAGGAAACCCTATACAACTTCAGACAAATAGTTGTCCAATCCCTTCTTAAAAACCTCCAGTGTTGGAGTACCCACAACTTCGGGAGGCATGTCATTTGATCTGGCATGAATATGCTTACCATACCTGGCAATAGTATTATAGAGAAGCCATACCTTCTTTGGATCTCATACAACCAAGAAAAGACAAAATTTCATTAAGGTGTTTCGGAAAAGGATAGATGATTCCAAAGTACTTTCTCACTTTGGATCCAAATACTGCACACTTCTGTTGGCAATCCACACATGGGAGAGATTGCAAAGTCCCATTTCCTCTTGGAGGCTCTGAGCCATTTGATTTGCATGTTTGCAAACACCGGATTTGCCACAAATATGAAGATAAGTTGATACTCACCTTTAACTGATTGATGGCTTGTTCTGCATTTTTCTTTAGAAGCTCCTCTTGCTGCAGTTTGTTATTCTTTTCTGTCAGCTCGTTCACTAGTCTAGCACAATCTTGACGCAATTTGCTCAGCTCTGAAGACTGCCTAGATACAAAAACAATTAGTTGTTTTCACCATATTGGCAATGTGAATGAAGAACATTGGACAGAAGATCAAGCTGCAGTCACCATGAGTGAAGGTATGGTAATATTTAAACACATATGGCAACTATTAAAAATAACGCTATGTTACTGGGACAGGCCAGTTAATTTAACTGGTACCACTATGGGTTCTATCAAAAATGAAATTCAGTTTCCAAGTTAAAGAGCAAAGAATCAAAGGAAGAAAAGCTTGATTAAATTTTGCTCTTCTCACATGTAGAGATTCTGAAATGCTAAAGCAACTAATAAAAATTTACCTCTGCCTCCAAATGACTATTGTAAAGAAAACCTTCAAATCATCACGCAAAATTCACCGAGGTGATGAATATACACTTTGAACAGAAGACCCTATGCAAATAATTTCAATGCAAAATTGCAGGAGAAATCATTCAGGCACAGCAACAACTGTACAGTTAACTATAACTAGGTATATTGGTTCTACTCAGTCAAATATATGGTATTTTTCGGAGTGTAAGACGCACCTTTTTTCCTCAAAAAAGAGCTGAAAATCTGGGTGTGTCTTATACATCAAATACAGCATTTTTTGCCTCCCGAAGCCCTGCCCCCTTCACCAAAATGGCCGTGCATAACCTTATGGAGGCTTTCAGAGAGCTCCTGGGGGCTGGGGAGGGCAGAAATGAGCAAAAAATAGGCTTTTTTGCCCCCCCAGCAGCACTCTAAGCCTCCATAAGGCTATGCATGCAATTTTTTGACAAACAACAGGCCCGTTTTCACAAAAAACGGGCTGTTTTTTGCTAGTTTTTTGCCCCCAACCACCCCAGGAGCACTCTGCAAGCTCCCCCAAGGCTAGTCATGCCTTTTTTTTTAAACCGGGGCCTTTTTGCGAAAAAACGGGCCATTTTTGGGAGGTTTTGCAGAGTGCAAAAACTTTTTCCCCCCTTTTGGAAAGCTCTTTAACTGATTGATGAGAATTACATTGATGAAGTGCTGTGATAGCAGAAACAAAGTCTTAGGTGCTGCAGATTGTCAGCGATTTCCTTTTCCAGCACATGGATAAATACACCTGGAAACATCTACCCACCTACCTACTTTCTCTTTCTCTCTCCTTACCTACCTACTGTATTTCTCTCTCTCCCCCTCTATCTATCTACCTACCTACTCTCTCTCCCTCCCTACCTATCTACTGTACTTCTCTATTTCTCTCTCTCTATTCCTCTGCCTACCTACCTACCTACACTCTCTCTCCCTACCTACCTACTGTATTTCTCTATCTCTCTATCTCTCTCTATTTCGCTCTCTCTCTCTTTCCCTTTATCTATCTACCTACCTACCTAACTACTCTCTCTCTCTCCGTACCTACCTCTTTCTCTCCATCTCTATCCCTTTATCTATCTACCTACCTACTTTTTTTTTAATTGGCCTCTTCAAAACCTTGATGCGTCTTATATTCCGATGCGTCTTATACTCCGAAAAATACGGTAAGTACTGCTTTGAAAATCCAATGCTTGAATTTTACAGGGAGACTGGGAAAATAATTATTAGGGTAAAAATAATGAGAAGAGTTGAACAAAACATAAGATAAGTTATGAATTTATTAAGCATTCTCCCTTGTGCTACTCAGAGGCAGAAATTCTTCTAAATTTAATTTGACACTAAATGGCAGAACAGATTGGAATAAATTTCCATGCTATCTCCTACAGCTGAAAAACTAAAATTAATGACAATTAATACTGATCTTTCTTTTTATTATCAGCAAACATCTTATCAGACTGATCTGCTCTACATTTTGACAGTAATATGAAGAATACTCAAATTGATAACACTGATTTTTAAAAGCAAATAAAAAGCAATAAAATCCCCCAATAAAAAATAAAAGAATTTACTTTCTGTAAATGAAATAGAATAATATCCATTTTACAGGATACCAAATTATATGAACACTACCTTTTTCTCGACCCCTCTGAATCCCTCATTGCACTGCAATGGATCTAACAAAACTATGCAACTAAGATAAAAAAGATAAGAGTCTCCTTCCAACTTGGCTCCAGGTAATTTCTTGGCCAAAGAATTGAGGCCTTTGAACTATGGTGCTGGTTAAAATTTCTGCTAGTCCCTTGGACTGCAAGGCAATCAAACCAGTCAGTCCTAGAGAAGATCAACCCTGACTGCTCTTTAGAAAGCCAAATCCTGAAGATGAAAATTAAATACTTTGGCCACCTATTGAGAAGAAAAGACTTACTGGAGAAGAGCCTAATGCTTGGAAAGATTGAGGGGAAAAGAAGACGGGGACGAAAGAGAATTAGGTGGCCGGATGGACTCACTGGAGCAGTAGGCGTGAGCTTAAATGGACTCCAGAGGATGGTAGAGGACAGGAAGGCCTGGAGGAACGTTGTCCATGGGGTCGCGATGGGTTGGACATGACTTTGCAACTACCAACAATAATTTCTTGGCAACAGTGCACACCGGTTTACCTAACTTAAAAAATCGCATTATGTTTGTCCACAATAATATATCATGATAAGAGAATAATAACAACAACAACAACAACAACAACAACATTATTTTTCTCAACCAGTGTGATGTCTGGTGTATTATGCGCCAGTATTTTGTCCGTTTGTATACAGAAATCCCACAAGATCTTGAAAATCAGATGGTCAAGATCTTGTGGGATTTCCGTATACAAACCGACAAAATACTGGCGCATAATACACCAGACATCACACTGGTTGAGAAAAATAAGGTCACAATTATAGACATCGCAATACCAGGTGATAGCAGGGTCGCCGAGAAGGAACATGAAAAAATCGCAAGATACCAGGACTTAAAAATCGAAATTCAACGACTATGGCACAAACCAGCAGTGATAATTCCAGTGGTAATTGGCACACTGGGTGCTATTCCAAAAGCACTGGAATTACATTTAAAACAGTTAAAAATTGACAAAATCACCATCAGTCAAATGCAAAAAGCCGCATTGCTTGGATCTGCACGCATATTACGAAAATATGTTACGACGTCCTAGGCCCCTGGGTGGGGCCCAACTAGTAACCAATGCCAAATCTGGCGAAAGAACTGGCTGCTGTGATACAATTGTATAATAATAATAAACAGTTTGAAGTTCAAGACCACAAAATAAGATGTTTTAACAAAATGACCACAATGGCGTACTTGCTTTCCATTTGATTTGTGGAAGTACTGACAGCATCTCTCAAAATACCATTCTCCTGCTTCAGACGACTGATTTCTGCTTCCATCTGTTCACGAATCTGTTGAAACTGTGACCAGGAAAACATTATTGTATTCATTTAAGATAACCACTTTATAATTTATGTAGCTTCATATAAAACACAGGGTCTTATTGTTTACAAATCCAAACTGTGATCTACTTTCGGCTTTATTTCTTCAAGAAATGAAGAAAAAGCTATCACCAGATTGGATCCCCAAGATTATTTTTCAATAACAAATCTAGGAACTTTGAACCTAATAATTGTTGCGTCACACTGACACTTCCCCAATTTTAGCTCCTGCAATGTAATTAAACACTAAAGTTTGCCTAGGTTTTGATGCACTTCCTTTATTTTTTTTGTGCATTGTAATTTAATTAGTGTTTCCTTATTATGTTCCATTGGTTGTTTTTAACTGTAGTTTAAATTAATATTCTGGTTTTGGTATTGTTACTATAAAGGAAGGGAAACTTTAGGAAACATTCTATTTTAAGTCTTCAAACTCTTCAATGAAACTATAACTGAAATATTAGTATAAACTGAAATAGGTGTGTAATCTTGTCGAACTTGAAATTGTATGGGCAGTTTTCCAAACATGAGCACTATCTTGCTTTTCCATGTCCTTACAGTAGTCCTATCAATGCTTCAGGAACAAAGCTGATATTCAAACATGCAGTGACTGCTAATCTTTTAGCCTTAGGCAGTGATGGCTAACCTTTTTCCTAACGTGTGCCAAAAGCGGGGAGGTCCTGTGCGCATGTGCCCATACCCATAATTCTATGCACGTGACCTGCTCCCAGGCCTTCTGAAGCCTCCAGAGGGCGAAAAATGGCCCTACAGGCAACCTGGAAGTTCGGAAATGGACTTCCAGGTTGCCTGTAGAGCCATTTTTTGCCCTCCGGAGGCTTCAGGGAAGCCTCCTGAAGCCTCCGGAGAGAGAAAAACGGCCCAATGCGCAAACCGGAAGTTTGTTCCGGAAATTCTGGTTTGTGCGTTGGGTTGTTTTTCACCCTCCAGAGACTTCAGGGAAGCCTCCAGAGGGGAAAAAATGGCTGAAAATGAAGGCCGAAATCAGCTGGACAGCACGCGCATGCACACTGGAGCTGACAGGGCAACGCCTTGCGTACCCTAAGAAATGGCTCTGCGTGCACCCTGTGGCACGCATGCCATAGGTTCTCCATCACAGCCTTAGGGTCTCCATGTAAAACTCATTCTGATAATTAGGAGGTATATACATTTAACAATCATGACTAATGAAATCAAGACATGGGAAAGAAATTGATGCGAGACTCAGTGCCCTTTACAGTTCATTTTCTCTGTTCAACACTGTACAGAAGAACAATTACACAATAATTCCAGTTTTCTTAAAATGTTTATTTAGCCACAGGACTGCAATATCTTGGAATGGAAGAAGGAAAGTCAGCTTGGATAGAGACTGAGCAGATGGTTTAGAGAAAACATCTAGCTAGGGGATGTTAAAGGATTTAGCATCAGTCTACATTTTTAAAAGAACAAATCTGATTCATTCCTACTAGAGGAATAAAGAACCTACGATTACTTATAATTTGGTATAGGTGCTGACTATTTATTTATTTTTTAAAAAGATCTATTTCTTAGCCACCCAAAGAAAACACAATACAAATATACCAAAGAAATTAGTATCCTATGGGACAAAAGCAATTTAAAATTATATGAAGGTGAATTCTTTTTTTAAAAAAACCTAGCTTATTCACATTACATGGGACAGAAAAGAAGTTATCAATAAATACAGAGAAATGTAATATGCACCCAAGAAATATAATGCATGTTTCCACCCTAAGGATCTAGATACTCAAGTCAAAATGAACTTTTTTCATTTTCATTACAGATGTTGACTTTACCTTCATTTTCATCTGCTGGCTTTCTTGGTAGCTCCCATGGATTTTGTTTTGGAAAACCCCATGCTCTTTTTCCAAAGTGTTAACTCGCTCTCTCATTTTTGCCATAACCAAATTGCTTCTTTCTTTCTCTGTCATCAGTTCCTAGGACCAAATCAGAGAGTATCTCTTTTCAATAGTCCACCTCATTCTGAGGCCCATGGCCAGTTTACACAAAGCATAGAATTGCAGTTCCCTAACATTTTTCTAGGTATGTCTCAGAGCATCTGTGAGGCTCAGAAAGCATTCCTGGAAACAAAGAATATACTTAAGGGTTACATTTTGCTCTACACCATTCAAGCATCTCTTTTATTTCCTTTTAATTAAAAGAATCTTAAAAAATAAAATCAATAGAACATAGGAACTGAGAGATAGACACAATGCTGCCATTAGATGCTTTAGTACACGGGTGTGAAATTCACCACATCACGTTGCCATCAAGTGACGTATCACGACGTTTTTCCCCTTTGCGGAGCTGGAGTTGGCATGGCCTGTGCATGACGCATCCGCCCCCAGTTTGATACCCCTGCTTTAGTAGATTCCCAGATTTTAAAGACATGAGACTTGGACACAGCTCACAATAAGAAAACAGAAACAGTTAAAAAGTTGAAAAGATAGCTGAGCAGAGTGTAGGGAGGGGGCACCGAATTGTGTATAAAAGTAACAAGAAGTTGCTGGAAAAAGTAGGGAGAACTGTTATGTATGCTTCCCCCAAAGAATTTTCCCCTTCTTGTCTTCACACCTGAAGTGTTTCCTACTGAAAAGATTCTTTAAAAAGCCTAATATCAAATCTCCCAGCATAACTGTTTTTATCAGTAGTATAAATGACACACTGAGCTGTGCTTTCCATGAATGATGATTCCTCCCTTTACATCTGACTATACCAGTAATGACACATTTACTTATTCTGGGATTCACTGTACCTGGGAAAGCTGTTTGCATTGTTCCTTTGCAACAGCACCTTCTTCTTTTGCTGCCATAAGCAATTTATCTTTTTCTTGCAGCTGATGGAGCACTGCAGCTGGATCTCCTTTACTTGCCTGCACGAAGAACACAAAATGAACTTAAGAAGGAACTAAGTCCAGATCACATGTCACAATAAATCAGTTTAACTCAATTGGAAGCCGCGGCAAATCAGAATCATTTTCCTGCCACCCATTTTCCTCCTCTGGCTTATTTCCTGACATACAGTAAGTCGCTGTTATACTTAAGTCCTCAATTCATTCATATTAATGATTATATGCAGCAGCAGTTTCAGAACCCTTGATCTAAGATAATCAATAACCCACCAGCTTGGATAGCCAAAGTTCTGAACCAGTCAAAAAATTATTGCCAGGCACGTGGTAAATACTATTAAATTCACTAGTATGCATGTGAAATATTTTAGGGTTGCAATAAATAACGAGCAGAACAATGCATTTGTGGCATATGTTTCTGCTCAAGAACAGAATCTCTAACACCTAGTAACAAGGAAATGTATCATATGTGGTGCAGGAACAAAATAGTGACATTATTTGTATTTAGAGGATTTTAAAGGTTTCCTCAAAAAATGTTCTGGTCTGTTGTCCAAAGAAAGAAAATCCAGATTTATTTGTTTGTTTGTTTGTTTTCCAAAAAAAAATGCAAGTATTTATCTGGATGGTAAGCAAATGCTAGCCTCAAAGCACCAGTTACCTTCTGCAGAATCTCCTGCATGGCATTAGATTTCTCCTTCAATAACTCCACCACATTCATGGCCTCCTCTTCTGTGAATATCATGTTCTTCATAACCAAGATAAAATCCTTAAATTTCACATCTGCATTTTCTATAATGAAATCAACAGGACAGTTATAAGAAGAATGCAGCATATTTTTACAGTAAGAGTAGAAGGAAAACTATTATTCTGTAATACATGAAAGACAACTTTTCAGCAGGCTTTTTTATAGGAGCCAGCAAGCTATAAATATAACAAATACCAGTTCTCTTTGCTTACCAACTGCTTATTCAGTGACACTAGAAATTATGACAGGGCTGAAAAGGGAGACTGACAATTGGTCCTCAAAGTTGTGGCCCTCATAGCATCCCCCTGATCAGGTGAATGTGATTCAGGTGCTTCACAACTGGCATTGCATTTACAAGAGTTGCAGCTTCCTATGCTCATGTGATCGCCATTTGTGACCTTCACAGCTAGCTTCTGACAAACAAAATCAATGGGGAAACTGGTAGGAAGTCACGTGGTGGTCACATGACATTGCGCTTAATGACCATGGGTGATTTGCTTTACAATCACAACCGGAAGTGACATTGTAAGATCGGCACTGTCATATGATGTTTCACTTAACAACTATATCACTTAGCATCAGAATTGCTGATTCCAAATGCAGTCAGTAAGAGAGGACTATTTGTATTGGCAAATAATTTTTTTGCCCATTCCTAGGAAATGTTTGCAAGACAAAACTCCAAATTATAGTTGTACGATCTCTAGTATATTTGGAGTTTAAGGCACAATTAAAAAGAAAGAATGAATAAGTGGCAATCTAGAGTCAGATTCTCCCTAAGCACAGAAACTCTATTGGAAAGTGTACTGGAGTCATTTTGGTTCCATCTAAGGCTTATCTTATCATAAATAATAATTTTAGATTTTTCGCTTAAAGATAAACAGAAACAAGAGCATTATTTCCCACCCAAAATAAAAAATGGATTTCCCACCAAAAGACAGATTTTTTCATATGTCAACTTCAAAAGAAAAATAAAGGCTGATTATTAGCAGGTTACTTCAAGGCTCCTTATCTTTCTTTTATGAAACTTAAAATAAATGATACTGTTTTGATTACTCTTCAAACACCATAGGCATCGGAGATGCAGTAGAGTCATTACTTTAATGTTTGTGCTCATCTCAGAACTCTGCTATCATCCTTTGAAAAACATATTTCAGGAACTTAGTGTATTCTTCTACTTGAAAATTAACATCAGAGTTCAGGCATTTTAGTTTCGTGAGGCCATCAGCAAGTTCTCTGGTCATTGTCTCAGAAATATACAGTACCACCTTATTTAAAATACTGAAGTTAGTCATTTCTGGAATAGGCAAACCAGCCACAAGCGCCAATATCAAGTGTTTATCAGAAGGCCAAGCCAACACAACTCTCAAAATGCAGTACAGAAAGAATTTTAAATATTTTTGTATCACCTGAACAGGACCTCTTCCCCCTTGTCTTTCCTCTTGCCTCTTCTTGCCTTATCTCCTCCCAATTTTCTTCCTTCCTTTCCATTCCATTCCATTTGATTTCTGATGCAACTTGTCCAGCCTTTCCCTTCCATTTACCATTTGATTTCAATTCATTTATCATACATTCTGCATCTGCCCACAGTCTAAACTTTTTCTCAACTAAAAAACCAAAACCCTCAAATTCTTAAGAATATTCTGGCAATGACTATGTATCCATGCATCATAGCACAACCAACTAGTTTTCCTGGCCATGCCTTCTCTTTTGCACCAATACCTTTATCAGTTTCATTCTTCAATTTCTTCACACTGGTTTTCTGCAGTCCTTCAAGACCATCATGCCTCACCAAATCAGCTGCTTCTCTCTTTCCCTCTGTTACGCCTGAGTCTGCATTATCCATCAGAGGAATATATGTTGTTGCACGAATCAAAGGTTCATCCACTAAAGTCATAACTGGAAATTTAGGAAACATACTGACAATAATACATGGTAACATGCATTTAAAAAGTAGCTTGGTTTCTTCCAATTCAAGCTACATATGCACTGGCACTTTGGTTATTTCTTAAACAGGTACATAGTACGTTGATAAAATTATTTTTTTATTACTTGTTTATTGTTCACTTTTGATGGTTTGGGGTTGTAAGTTCCTTTTGATATATTATTTCAACAAAATGAAACTAAATGTATATTAAAATGCATATAAATTAGCAGTTAGAAACTGTTTCTAATTTTCAGCCAATATAGTATTTGAATATATTCAAATAAAATATAACCTCTGGCATGAACTGACTACACATTTTTAAGCAAACATTTTCCCAAGTCTTAGTCTTCCACATCTATAATATAGAAATAATACCGTCTATTTACAAAGAGTTTTTATAAGAATTTTAAAAATATGCATATGAAATATTTTGAACACATGGAAAGTGCTGCAGAACTGCTTTTATATTAGGGTTGTTAAACTCATCTTTCCTCAGTTTCTCCAATAATTCACCATTAATGATTAAGTCTTAGATTATATATCAGTATTTGTAATCTATTGTGATGGTTAAGGGTAGCACCATGCACAAATCAAAACTGATGATAATTTTCAGGATTCTCAGCTTAAACAAAACCTAGATGTCAGAGAACAAAGTCACACTTGAGAATCTTACCTTATATGCTATAGTTTGCAGGATACTGAGAGTAAAATCCTAAAAACTTACACTAGATTATTTGTTAAGTTGGTGCTCTTCAGATGGTAGCCAGTACTGTGCATTTGATACATTATACACTGTATTAAAATCAAATTCAGAAGAATTGTTTTTAATCAATGAGGAGTCCCTGATGCTGTCTGAGCTTGGGTTTTTTCTTGCAGATGTTTCATTACCCAAACTAGATAACATCATCAATGCTGGTAAGGAGAGGGGTTTGCTCTTTTTAACCAAATATCAAATGCACCTTTAAAACTGGTTCAAACTTGCCATGCTGAAATCAAAAATTACAGGCTAACTTAAAAACTTTTAATATTCAAAATGCCATCTTGCTTAATTAAGAACACTAAAGAGAGCACACTCTCTTTAATATGCCAAGATTGCAGATGATTTTAATTTTATATGAAGAGCAAGAAAGAGCCCAGGGTTCTAATGACATTGTACATACTACAGTGGCATAGAGTTTTGTGTCTTTAATTTGTGGCTTTAAAAGGTAAAGATGGGTGAAGAAGTAAGAAGAGTTGCTCAATCAGAAGAAACCTCTTCTTATTCCACATGCAATTCCTCAGATGGAAACACAAAGTGGGAAATCAGAACCCAAATGTAGTACAGGCAGTCCTCAATTTATGGCCACAACTGAGTCCAAAATTTTTAATGCTAAGCAAGACAGTTGCTGAGTTTTGCCATATTTTATTACCTTTGTTGCCACAATTGTTAAGTGAATCACTGCGGTTGTTAAATTAGTAACAGAGTTGTTAAATAAATCTGGCTTCCCCATTGACTTTGCTAGTCAGAAGATCACAAAAGATGATCACATGACCCGGGAACACAGCAATATGTAACAGTACATACACATCATCATACTCTGGATTTGACTAAGCTGTGCTGTATTGGTCAAAATCTAAGGTCAGCTACCAGAGGAATTCTTGTTGAAGCTATCTTTCCAGTAGATGGCGCTACAACCATCTTAAATACAGTATTTACTTTCAACAACATGAGAAAGTCCAGTGACCCTAAGAACAATGAGCTTCTCCCTTCCGGGTTGGGGTGCTCTGCCACGCAAGCCAGTTTCGGCACTCAGTGCCGAAAAAGTTAACCATCACTATTCTAGAGGAAAGATATGATATAATTCAAATGAATGAATATACATTGATTCAAGAAGAGCAAGCACTTATTTTTCTTCTACCAAAAGGTAACAACTGTCATTCATGTCTTAGTTAGTTCAGATCTTCATTAAGAGTAAAGAAATTATTGAATGCCTATGAATTGACACCAATTTTCAGCATGCTATTTCTGCCCTAACCTTCTTTCTGTTGTCATGCAGGACCTCCTTGGTTCTAGAAACAAATGGTCACAGAAAACTATAGACTCACAGAACTCTGAATACTGCTATTCTTAATGTCTATAATCTGTAGCCCAGTTCAAGTATATGGATTAAATATTTACAATTCATAAAGTTAAATGATTCATCTTTTGTGTAAATTAAGTGGATTCCAGACTATGAAAGTCTATTCCAGAATGCAATTGGTTACATTCCTTAAGTGAAAAAGGATTGTCATTTATCACAATTAGTAAAATAGGAGAATTCTAAACTAAGTCGATTGCATTCTATTAATGTAATTTAACAAGCACAGATTCCCCAAATCCAAGTATCTTCATGCATACCACAAGCCAGATCTGCCAGTTTTGTCTTCCATTTTATGGGACAACTGGAGGGAAGAGAACGTTCCAACTTCAGTCTCCTTTAAGTATATCTGGTTCATGAGAAGGATATTGCTAGTCATTTCCCCTCGTGCATTTGAAAAGGAAGGAAGCCTCTGAGGATTGACACCAAAATTACAACCTCATTTCCACAAAAGCACAAATGCTGATTTGATTTGGGAGTAATTTTGTGATTGAATTTGAGGCTCTGAACCCAGAAATACTTAATCCAAGAAAGATCACCCACTAAAGGTGGCTATTAAAACATCAGATATAAAATGCACTTTATTACCATTATCTGTCTTTTGTTTTTTTGCAAACACTTTCTTCTTCCCAGAGCTACTTTCTTGCTTTATCTCATGATGCAATATGAGAGGATCTTGCTTTCTGGATGTGGACAGAAGTGAATCACTCTTGGCATCCTGATCATCTGTAAAAAGGGGAAAAATAGAAGCTATATCAGGTTTTATACTGTACGCATTAATCTACACATGTCCGTACATGTTTGTAGGTATGCATGTATCCTATCAGTGGTGGGCTGCAGGCGGTACACCCCGATACGGGCGTACCGGTGCCTGCCGGGAGCACTGGGTACCATTCCGGTGCGGTGCTCCAGAGGGCCCACCCACTTGCCCACCCTCCTTACCTGTATTTGAGCTCTTCAGCACTTCCGCACACAGAGCATACGGCGCCTGCACGACACTCCGTCAAACAGGAGGTAAGGATGCATGCGCGTGCTACGCGTGTGTACACGTGTGCTGCATGCATTCATGTGGTGGACACCAGGCCCTGTTGCACCGTACCAGTTGCACCGGGATCCGGAACCCACCACTGTATGCTATACATATGTATAATCATGTACAAATTGCATGGAACACTTGAATTCATATAATATCATATTATAGTGATACAAGTAGTCCTTGACTTATGACCACAATTGAGCCCAAAATTTATGTTGCTAATTGAGAAATGTGTTTTGCTCCATTTTACGGTTTTTCTCGCCACATTTGTTAAGTGAATCACTGCAGTTGTTAAATTAATAGCACAATTGTTACGTGAATCTAGCCTCCCCATTGACTTTGTTAAAAGGTCGCAAAATGTGATTACATGATCTCGGGACAATGCAATGATCATAAATATGAAACATCTGTCAAGCATCTGAATGTAATGGAGATGCTGCAATGGTCATAAGTCACTTTTTTTAGTCCCGTTGTAACTTTGAATGGTCACTAAACAAACTTTTGTAGGTCGAGGACTATCTGTATACTGTAGATACACATATCAAATTAATCCGGAATAGGATGTGGTTTTGGTACTTCAAATCAAAATAAGTTTAGAAAAATCAAGTAAGATATTTCAGTGGGGACATGAGGATAAAATCACTTAAATTTCAACAGCCAGAGAGAAAATATAGCATCTATTCCAGGGATATTCAAGTATTCAATCCATAATTTGTCAGGACAGGGAAGCCAAAGGCTTGCACTGATCTTGGTAACACTGCTGAGGCTGAATTGTGATCTGACCATGAACCTCTGGAGAGAGAGAGGGTGGGGGAATTATTTTTCTACAGAAACTCCATATAGGATTATTTCTATGCTGATTTATTCAGTAATAGTTGAATAACTATTCAACTATTGAATAGTTGAATAGTTAGCTATAATAACTATAATAAATCTTATAGTTTATTATACTATAAACTATAGTACTATAGCTATATAGTATTATTAGCTATAATACATATTAGAATTACAAACCATAAATATTAGATCCCTTTATTAATCTTATTAAGCCATGAAGTAGTTCATTTTTTTGCTCAGCATATTGTGAAATCCTAGCCACTATAATCTGAAAACCTTGATTGATATCTTGGTGAAAAGCAGGCCACTAGGATGTGTTTTAAAAATGTATAATTAAAACAAACGTGGCGTAACACAATATGCAATCATAACCCCAAACTAAAATATTATCTTTGCTGCATATACATCTTACCCACATTATAGTAATAGACATTATACTACGGTAATATGTAAAACAATTATCATATCTCAGAAAGTATTTGGCTAAATAGTTTTAAATACTGAGAAAGCCATAAATATATAATTAAGAATGCACAATTAGCTTTAGGAAAACTTTTTTAAAAAAAAATATCTGAATATCTGAATCTAAGACATTTTCTGTATAGTTGGAAAGTTTATGTAGGCTAACAAAACATTTCTCTTTTCAAAGCTTCATTCTGTAGATCAAGCTCCATTCTATCAAGATCAAAAGAACCTAAAGTTTAAAATGCTGACAGAAAACAGTGAATGAAATTTTGTGTGGCAAGGCTAAACTTTACATATAAAGTTATTATTAGGTAGGAACTCTGTAATTCATGTGTAACATTCTATTTTGAAATTATTTCTTTATTAAAAGAAATAGTTTATTAAAAGAAATAATGCATTCTTCCTCGTTTGCATGGTCTATGTAGTGTTTAAGTCTAAGAATTCATTTCCCTGTCCCTCTCACAGTGGCATAAAGTTTTCTTGCTAAAATGCTTGGCACAAAAAATATAAGATCTTGTCTATGGGGGAATAATACTTTAAGCTACAACATGGTCTAAAAAGAGGATAAAGAGAGACATGCAAACTTTATGAACACTAAGCGTGCCCCAATAATTTAGTTTAATAGTAATCTTAAGTATGTCAAAACAAAGATCACACAGTACACAATTTGAATGTATTTTTAATTAAATACTAACAATCTGGAATTTATATTTGGTTGAATACAACCAATTTCATTGTATTTATTTTGTATAATGACAATAAAGGCTATACTATACAATATTATCATTGTATGAAGAAACAGAAAAAGAACTATTCTTCAATACTTTAAATCTAGGGTTGTACCATCTGTCTCATCTTAAAGCTACAATACCTCTTGGGTTTCTTTTGGAAAACTAGGTCATATTATCCCCCATTGGCAAAATATAAAACTGGCCATGTAATTTTTTTTATATACAATACAATCTTTTTGTCTTTTTGTTCTTTTTTAATATTTATTTTTCTTTTCCTTTCCCTTTAATACAAAAAAAATCCTATCCAATAGTTTTTGCTAACTACGTCTTTGGTTTACTGTAATTAGATGGAAGTATGCATATTGCTTATCAAACACAAAGATAATGAAACAAATCATGCTAATTCTGACTTAAGGATCCACAGCAATGGTTAAAAAAAGGTTCTTTATAATCCTCTGAAATCCAGGCCTCTTTATGAGGTATATAGGAAATATGCTGGATTGTCTTCATATATTAAACCAAGCAGGTATGAAATGTTACTTATAGCCAATTCCAGATCTACTTATAAGAAAGAATAGAGAGCTGCCAGCAGAGCAGAGCCTTATTTTCAAGGCTAGCAACTTCAAGACAAATCAGAGCCATATCCATAATTGCCAGGCTGTGCATTGAAAGACTGTCAAGACTTGTTTCTGAACTATGCACACCTCACTTTGATTCCAGTTGATCATCATCATCATCATCGATAACATTAGAAACTGGTACCTGAACTTGCTTAATTTCACTGTTGCTTTCCCATTCTCTTAGCTTTGGAGCCGTGCCATTTAAACTGTAAGCCTGCAGCTAATGACTCTTATTCTGTAGGGGCGGTGTGACTTGCTCTTTCACACTTGAGGCCGTTAAGAACTGGATGAGCGCTAACAAACTGGTACTCAACCCGGACAAGACCGAGTGGCTGTTGTGTTTCCCTCCCAACAATTTGGCCGATATTCCAACACTCAGGCTGGGGGGTCAAATTCTATACCCCTCAGATAGGGTCCGTAACCTAGGAGTCCTCCTGGATCCACAGCTGACTTTTGACCATCAGTTGTCGGCTGTGACCAGGGGGGCATTTGCCCAGGTTCGCCTGGTCCGTCAGTTACGGCCCTACCTGAACCGGGAGGCTCTCGCAACAGTCACTCGAGCCCTTGTGATCTCTAGGCTGGAATACTGCAATGGGCTCTACATGGGGTTGCCCTTGAAGTGCATCCGGCGATTGCAGTTAGTCCAGAATGCAGCCGCGCGAGTGATAGTGGGCGCACCGCGGTTCGCCCACATTACACCCATCCTCCGCGAGCTGCACTGGCTACCTGTCGATCTCCGGGTGCGCTTCAGGGTATTGATGACCACCTTTAAAGCACTCCATGGTAGTGGATCTGGGTACTTGAGAGACCGCCTTCTGCCGATTACCTCCCTTCGACCGATTAGATCGCACAGACTGGGCCTCCTCCGGATCCCATCTGCCAGTCAATGTCGACTGGCGACTACACGGAGGAGAGCCTTTTCTGTTGCAGCTCCGACCCTGTGGAACGAGCTCCCCGTCGAGATTCGTACCCTCACCACCATCCAGACCTTCCGCATGGCCCTTAAGACCTGGCTCTCCCAGCAGGCCTGGGGATAGGTTCTTAATTTACCCGCCCGAGTGTTGACTGCTGAATGCAAGTTGTGTTTTATTATTTTATTTTGCTCACTCACTGTTTGTCTTTTGATATTGCACCCCTTTCCCTGTGATTGTAAGCCGCCCTGAGTCCCCTCAGGGAGAAGGGCGGCCTATAAATCTTAATAAAATGTCTAAAAAAAAAAATGTCACACAATTAACTAATATATTGCCATCTCTCCCTCCCCCCCCAAAAAAACCCCCAACTAGTAACACAGTCATACCTATTCCATTTTTCTGCTTTTTTTGTCCAGGCTTTTTTTTGGACCCAGCTGAATCCGAAGGTGGGGTGGGCTGTTTTGTTACAGGGACGGGCTCCACTTTTTTTCCTGCAGGCTTAGAACTCTCCAACTCTTTTGGCACAAGTTCCTCTGAGTTGCCCTTGTGTTTCTTCTCCTTCTTCTTGCGCTCCCGGAGACTGCTGGGGGCCTCTGTCACATTCAATGGAAGAGGAACAATGTGCTCCTCCTCTGACCCCATAGCATCTGACAGTCGGAAGTCCCGAGGGGTACTCTCCGAATCAGACTCATGGAGGTTCCCATTCTGGGCCTCTTTTTTCTTGCTCTTCTTCTTCTCAGCTTTCTTTTTATCAGTCTTACTAGGCAGAAGCTTTTGGTCCCTCTTTTGTTTGGCGAGGGCTTCATCGTATAGTGTTTCTTTCATAAAAAGCCAAAAAAAGAGGAAGATGACAGCAATCACAACAGAAGGTACTAGGATGATAAAATAGGGAGACTCGTAGAATTCCATTGTGCTTTTTCTTAACTACAAGAACAAATCTGCAAAGAAAATGACAAATGAGAATAAAAGGATTAAGAAAGCTTAAATGCAGTGTTTTTACAGCTATATAACTGAAGCAATGATATTTCCAAATAGATTGTCATTATTAAAAAATCAATAAAATAAAAATATCAATAATGAGATTATAATGTTTAGAATAAGCAAAATGAGAGAAAAGGAGCAATACCATTTTTCACTGTGCCCGTCAGCAGCAAAGAATCAGGAACAACACAAAGTGTTGATCAGAGTAGTTTATTGCTATTGCCAGGAATCTTAACAGACGAATGCACTCACTACTGAAACTACTAGATAAGCACTGCAAAGTTTAGAGAGAATCTGCTTTCAGAGGCTTCTTCCTATCAGCAATTCAAGGCTAGCTAATCTTTTCACTCTACTCCTCACTTCAGCTCCAGATTCCATAATGCCTGATTAAAGAGAATTCTGCTTTGATTTGCTTCTCTTAGTTGTAATTTACCAGCAGCCATTCCAAGATAAGAATTATAACTTTAAATAATGATGCCCAAGATTGTTTTTCTTCTTCTTCCTTTCCTCCCCATTTCTGCTTCTTGTAGGCACTGCCTTTTAAACTATAAAATTAAAGAAGTTGATGAGTCTAATGATACATAAGATATTTTATAAAACTATTAAAGATACATAAGATATTCTATAAAACTATAAAATCAATTTTTATGCAAGAAAATTAATGGCAAGATCAACTATCTTTAAAAGAAAGCAGCAAGACAAAATTCAATTTTTAATTTGCCTTAGGAAAAGTAAGAAATCCTTAGTTTATGAAATAGATTTGCAACCTCCCCTACAGAGAACTTTAGTCAATAAAATTCCTCTAAGGTGAAATGACTACAACCCAAGTTAAAGTTAAAACAAAACTATTTATTTGATTTGTGAATGCTCCAACACTGGAAGTTTTAAAGAACAAATTGGACAACCATTTGTCTGAAATGGTATACATATGTAGGGTTTCCTGCCTCTAGTTGGACTAGAATGCGTCCAAGGTCCCTTCCAACTTTGTTATTCTATCCTATTCTATTTAAATTCTGTATTTTACTCAAAGTGCAAGAGATAGTTAGTAATGACTACAATACTAATACATATCTTTAAAAATCAGTCATTTAACTAGTCATTTAAAATTTAGCGAAATAGACACAATCTTCAAATTTCCTAAATGAAAGGGATGGGGGACATAAAATCTGTAAGATTACACTACAAGTCCTAGCAACCATATAGATAGGTTTTCTCCAGAAACAACTATCCTTAACCTGTTCTTTCAGGATGCCCAACAGCTAAACCCATCATCATTGGAACGGATTCCAGCCATCTTGCTGCTGGTTGTCTTCCTCTTCTCTTTCCTTCCTCCTTTCTCAGCATTAGATCTTTACCAGAGAGGTAGGAAATCAAAATGCCAGCTAAGCAAGCAATACTATGGAAATCGTGATCTCATATTTGGAAGGTGCTGGGAGGGAATGGATGGGGAAAAATAGGCTGAGGTGAACTCTAATAAAACCAATTGGTGTTTGCTAAGCCTCAGATTGATTACTTCTGCATCTATGGCTTCAAATTTAACCAATGTGTCAAAGCATTCAGGAAATTTAGTTAATATATTTCTTCAATTCTTAATTTTCAAGTCTATATTTAAACAAGTGGCAGTTGTTCTATCTTGTCCACCACCACAAATCTATGCATCTAAGCTTGTTATGCAATGCTTTTCTTGAGGAAGGATGAATTACTGCCCCTTCTAAGGTAATAGACAATCAATGATGCATTTTGCTCAGCCTAGCCAGCCTCCCTTTACTTTCCCTTCGGCTTTCTGACTGACTGCTTCTTGACGTCCAATAATGTGCTCTGTTAGTCTTCCCCCCCTCCTGCTCCCACATCCTACATATTAGATGTTACAGTCATTATAGAGAAAGAACACACTACTAAGAAGTTATTTGGGCACTAAATCACACAACCAAGAGATGGAAGAACATTGGGCACTATCTAATAAAATGAAATTCAATGGTGAAAAGAGTAAGGTTCTACATTTAGGCAAGTAAAACGAAATGCACAGGTACAGTATAGGTGGTACCTTGCTCAATAGTAGTAACTGTGAGAGGGATCTTGGAGTCCTAGTGGACAACCATTTAAATATGAGCCAGCAGTGTGCAGCAGTTCTAGGCTACAGAAACAGAGGGATAGAATCAAGATCATGTGAAATGTTAAAGATGTGGAGACTCTAGAAAGAGTGCAGAGGAGAGCAACAAAGATGATTAGGGGACTGGAGGCTAAAACATATGAAGAACGGTTGCAGGAACTGGGTATGTCTAGTTTAATTTAATGAAAAGAAGGACTAGTGGAGACATGATAGCAGTCTTCCAATATCTCAGAGGTTGCCACAAAGAAGAGGGAGTCAAACTATTCTCCAAGGCACCTGAGGGTAGAACAAGAAGCAATGGGTGGAAACTAATCAAGGAGAGAAGCAACTTAGAACTGAGGAGAAATTTCCTGACAGAACAATTAATCAGTGGAACAGCTTGCCTCCAGAAGTTGTGAATACCCCAACAGTGGAAGTCTTTAAGAAGATGTTGGATAGCCATTTGTCTGAAACAATATAGGGTTTCCTTCCTAGGCAGGAGGTTGGACTAGACTTCCAAGGTCCTTCCAACTCTGCTATTGTATAAGATGGCTTGGGCAATAGGCCTACTTCAAATGGCTGACAAAAAGTTCCAAAGAGTGGCACATATGAAGCTATGTCTTGGTGGATCACAAACTAAACATAAGCCAAGATTCTGATGCAACTGCAACACCAGAGGTTTAGAGCCAAGATCAAGAACAAACATTACTTCTCTTTTATGTTGAATTGGTCAGAGTAGACTTGGAATACTGCATCCAGTTTTGGATGTGTTTTAGAAAGACTCTGACAAACTAGAGAATATCTGGAGTAAAGCAAATAGATGACAGAGTTTGGAATATTTACCAAGATAAGAGAAGATGCAGGGAGGCAATTTAGCTAGCTTGAGGTATCTAAAGGGTTGTCATGTAGAAAGAAGGGCAGAATTGTTCAGAGTTGTTCTAGAGGTCAAGAAGCAATATGTCTCAATCACAAGAAAGTAAATTTTGGATGGGGAATCGGGAAAAATTCCTAATACTACAAGTAGTTCAACAATGAAATTGATATGTCTCAGGAGATAGTAGATTCTTTTCCACTGGAAGTGTTTAATGGAGAGTTATACCGTACTCTATTCCATGGCTATACAATTCAATTTATGACTGTGTTGTGGAATATCAATTGTTAATAGCAACACAATTCTCACTACTTCCTTCTAAGAATACAGAATATAAAAGTCAGTCTCCAGTTCTAGAGAGAACAAAACATAAAATAATTATACCTTAATATCAGAACTATCTTTATTGGTGCTTATGGGCTTCTTGAACTGCTTCTTGGAACCACTGAAATTATATTTGCCTCTGAAGTTAAGCATAAGCTGTGAGAACAAGTGGATAAGACTCTTGACTATCCATGGCTTGCTTAGCCAACCATGACATGAACACATTGGATGTAGATTTGTGTGCATCTATAATACACAGCCTGACTTGTTCTTTAATTTCTAAGCTAGACGATCCCCACCATTCATGTGTCATATTATGCTCACATAATCATCTTTGCAGACAGATTGCAGGAGCATATGAGCATTTTTATCACTAACCCAGGGCTTATGGTTTAGCCTGGCATGCTAACTGACCTTATAGAATGAGAAGGACACTATATTACTATTGTGCATCAGTCATTACATTTCACTTTAGTCAGGAAGGAAGTGCAAATCTCCAGTGTACTAAGTGCTCTACACAATGATCTTTTCTGAAAATGCTAAAAGAACTATTATGTGATATTCACAAGCCAAAGAAAATTATAACAGATCTCTTTGGGGAACCCAATGGAATTTGTATACATCTACATTTATTCTAGCTGAGGCACTAAATTGTAAAAAAAAAGCTGTATGCTTGTGAGTAGCCAAAGTTAAATAATATAGGATAGGCTGTATGCCAAGGAATAATTATATGATATTAATAATTCAAATTACATTAAACAACAAAACTTTCTAACTGTAAGCTCTCAGGAAAAAGTATAGTATTATCTGTTCAACTAACATTAATCTTTTTTCTGTGGTCTAAAAGACATACATGGATAAAACCAAATAATGTACTCTGAATATTAGAATATTGGAGCCGAGGTGGCGCAGTGGTTAGAATGAAGTACTGCAGGCCCCTTCAGCTGACTGCTATCTGCAGTTCAGCGGTTCAAATCTCACCGGCTCAAGATTGACTCAGACTTCCATCCTTCCAAGGTGGATGAAATGAGGACCCAGACTGTGGGGGCGATATGCTGACTCTGTAAACCGCTTAGAGAGGGCTGAAAGCCCTATGAAGCGGTATATATGCTATTGCTATTGCTAATATCATGAAAACCATCTAGATGACTTTAATCACTCTCTCTCTCATCCCAACCTACCTCACAGGGTTGTTGTGCATAAAAACTGGAATTGGAATACTTTATTTGGCCAAATATGCTTAGACCCCAAGGAATCAGTTTCCAGTACAAAAGCACTCAGTATACTTGCAAGCAACAGAGATGATAACAACAACAACAAAATAGCTGGCTGTGTGCAACAAATCATCATCATCATTATAATGCTAATACAAGGGGAAATATAATAATAAAAAGGATAAATAATAATAATAATACAACCTGACTATATGGATTAATATGCACACACATTAGACATAATTCTAAGAATTAGGTGTTCACAGAGATGGCACGAGGAAAAAAACTCTGTTTCTAATTGTCTTTGCATTTAATGCCCTATTGCGCCATCCTAAGGCAAGGAGTTGAAACAGTTTATGTCCAGGATGTGAGTGGTCTGTTGATATCTTCTAGCCCTCCTACTGGCCTGTGCAATAGACAAGTCTTCTATGGATGGCAAGATGGTTGCAATTGTTTTTTTCTGCAATCTTGACTATCTGTTGGACTCTGTATCTGTCCTGTTTGGTTGCTATACCAAACCAGAGTTATAGAAGTACACCTTACAGACTCAATAATTCCTCTGTAAAACTATATCAGCAGCTCCTGGGACAGTCTGAATTTCCTGAGTTGCTCAAGAACAACATTTTTTGCTTTAACTTTTAATGAAAGTTCTAATGAGAAGTGTCCATTTCAAGTCCAGGCAGATTATAGAACCCCAAAATTTGAAGGACTCTACTGCTGATTGCATCCTCTAGAACAGGGGTGTCAAACTCAAGGCTCGAGTGCAGGATCTGGCCTGCAGGGTGCTTAGATCTGGCCTGCAAGGCTGCCCTGGAGCAGCCCTCGGTGCCTCTGCCAGCAAAAACGGAGCTTGGGAGGGCTACGAGCAGACTTTGGAGCTCCATTTTCACGGGCAGAGGACTGCAGGAGGCCGTTGCAGCCGAAAATGGAGCTTGGGAGGCCATCTTTGCTGGCAGAGCGCTTGGGCCACCACAGGAACCCTCGACACGAGTGACGATGAGCTGGCCACACCCACCTTGGCCACGCCCACTCAGCTCCTCCAAGGTCAAACACAACCCTGATGCAGCCCTCAGTGAAATTAAGTTTGACACCCCTGCTGTAGAATATAGTAAAAGGGAGCAAAATAGAAGGGCTAAAATAGGAGGAGGAAAGAATATTAGGTATGTTTGCCATCCTGAGTTATTTAAAAAAATTAAAAGGTTGGATTAAAAAACCTTAAATAATAAAAATAAAAATACTAAATGTGTATCGGTAGCCCTCAACTTATGACAATTGAGCCCAACATTTCTGTTGCTAAGCAAAATAGTTAAGTGAACTTTGCCCCATTTTACCACCTTTCTTGCCATAGTTGTCTTGTGAATCACTGCAGTTATTAAATTAGTAACACAGTTATTAAGTCAATCTGGCTTCCCCATGACTTTCCTTGGCAGAAGGTCACAAAAGGGTATCACATGATCCCAGGACATTGCAGCCACCACAAATCAGGGTCAGTTGTCAAGGGTTCCAACATGCTGCAACAATCAGAAGTGTGAAAAACAGACATGTAATTTTTTTCAGTCCTGTTGTACAGTAACTTCGCAGAGTCACTAAATGAACTGTTGTAAGCTAAGGACGACCTATATTCTGAATTCCAAGTATCAACATTCTTGTTCTAAATTACTTTTCTCTGATCTGATAAATATCATAGTCATCATTAAATAACAGTGTTTGCTACTTTGAGTCTATAAAAACTTTAGCTTCACGAAACTATCAAAAGTCTGTGTTAATTAGAGCAATGAACCTTCTTAAAATCTTTTTATATTCAGAACAGAACATGCATTCCATTAATTATTCTGTAGCTAAATTTCTTAATGTGTTTCTGAAAGCCAAAAGAATTCAGACTAAATGGGTTAAACCAAACCTATTCCAATCTAATGCCTCCTAGATGTGCTGGATTACAATTTATATAAATCTCAGATAGAGAAAGCTAATCAACTATTTGTGCCATCTAACAATTAGGCCGTTATACAATTTTTAAATTACTGAATGGGATGCAACTTTCAGTCAAATAATAGTCAAGTCTTCCCATTTCTCCTATCCTTTAAACAGATGACTAAGTACTGTGTAAGTGCTATGTAAGCATGCCAGATCACAGTTGGGGAATGGTACAGCTACAAACTGAATATTGCATTGAGCAAGTGGAATCAGGGAGTTAAGCAGAGAGCTAGCCAGCCCTCAAGAGCATTTGAAAAGTTAAAACTATTTTAATATGTAGTATGATTGAAATGTCTGCAATATTGAAAACCTTGGTTTAGAATAGGTTATAACAAATCTGAAAGAAATTAAAGAGTGTATGAATCCTCTTTGTACAATATCTCCTGCATAATGAACCACAGAACCCCACAAGTACTGAATATATCTCTGTCAGTCAGTAAAGGCTAAACAGTGAGACAGGCAACACATCAGACTTTATTAATAAAGTCAAACATGAGTGATCATGAAGTTCAGCATTATCTGAAAGTCATACATTGCTCATCCATAACCTGGATTAGGAGGAGACACAGATTCAAATTTCCCCTAAATGTAAAGAACTATTGAGATGACCTTAAAGAAAACTATACAGAAATGGTTACTTGAGGACATCTAACCTAGCACACGGGAGGATAAAATTGGAAGGGATTGCCACTTTGAATTTCTGGAAGAATATAAATACAAAAGCCAAGCGACTAAATTATTACTTGTGAGGTATCATTATAAAACTGATAAAATAAAAGCAATGCATATTTATATTATTTAAAGAAGCACTGATTCATTTCTATTTTCATATTCTATTTTCTATTTTCTTAGCCAACTTTATTATTTTTGTAAATAAAGTTATAATAAAGCCAGTTTGATCTATTTTTAAATCAAAATCCATATAGGCAAAATCCAAAGTCTTTTAAATCATGCAACTCTTCTCTTGATTAAACTGATCCAATTAAGCCTTTTGTTGAGCACAAACTCAGCCTTCCAAATATCCTCTGGGTAAATGCTTTACATTCCAACTATAACAGAGACACATCAAGTCAAAAGTATAGTCCTTTGAAAAAGAAAAGATCTAAGTGACTTTTTTTTTGCTTTAAAAAAACCTGGGAGTATACCCTCCAGAAGTATTTGGTTTTAATCATATTCAAAACGTATTTACAAGAAAAGTATTTTAAGTATTTTAAAATTAATATAATACTATATTAATGCATTTAAACCAAGAGTTTGCTAATATGTCAACAATGTCAGCATTAGACACAAGTTTTAAACATGATTACATTCTCCCAAAAAGAGCATTCCTTGAATCCCAGCTATTACTGGATTTGTAGGTAGTAGCTATATTACGGAGTGTATTTGTGCCAAAAATTACTACTCCTGAGTTGGCTGGATTCAACAGATATCCAGACCTTGGGGGTTAGACTAGAAGATCTCCAAGGTCCCTTCCAACTCTGTTCTTCTATTCTATACCTTGTCTAGTGCCTGACTATTCTTAAAAATGTTTCTGCATATTTTAATTGGTACAAAATATAGTGGTTAGACTATTAATCAGAACAAACTACATGATGTTGATTCTGAAAGGCCTCCATGGGGTGTTAGTCACCTATTGGGAACAATTTGAATTGCTGGGGATGAATTTTAAAGCCCTAAATAGCTTAGGGCATCATTATTTTAAGACCTTTTCTCTTACCATGAGCCTGTCCAGTTACTTAGATCAGCAGGAGAGGAACTTTTAAAACTCCACTTATTCCTCAGAGTTGATTATCTTGCATAGAGAGGACTTTTTTCCTATGGGGCTATGAAATGCTCTCCCAGGGAGGTATAGCCATGTGAAAAACAAGACCTTATGCAACGTTTGTCCCCCTTTTTAATAATTGTAAGAGCAATCAATATTAATAAAAGCTGCAAGAATTGGCTCTTCACCCAAGTCTTCCTTAATGGGAAACCAAGACCCTTCACTCAATCACATTTGCCAACTTTATCTTTTATGATTTGATGGCATTTTTTGTTTAATTGTTGTGACTTGGCCAGAGTCATTAGGAGTCAGGCAATTTAAATTATTTTACTACTACTACTACTACTACTACTACTACTACTACTACTAGTAGTAGTAGTAGTAGTAGTAGTAGTTATTATTATTATTATCAATGTTCTTCTTGTTGTTGTTGTTATTATTTAGTACATAAAGATAAATGTGATGTAGCTGACAATATATATTTTTGGGTAAATAAATAATATTTAAAATAATAATATTTCCTTCTGTGGCAAAACTGTGGAAAAGTATCTTTGATACTAATACTTAGTATTATTCCTTTTGCCAGAAACAATCTCAAATATGTGTCCCAAAGGTGCTTTTTCAAAATGCAACTGGACTTTATTTTTATTGAAGGTGTTTTGCTTCTCATCCAAGAAGCATCCTCAGTTCAGATTGAATGCTGGTGAATAGAAGGATTTATATTTCTCATAACTCTCTAACAGTCTCTGACACTGACTGGAAGGAATTTTCCCACTTGTCCATGCAGAATGTTTTCAGCTATGCAAATTTTGAGGGGTTTCTTGCTTGCATAGCCCATTGCAAGTCACCCCACAGCACCTCAATGGGATTTAGATATGGGTTGTGACATGGTAACTCCAGAGCCTCCATTTCTTTTTTCTTTCTTTTTCAGGCATTTCTTGATGGGTTGGTTGAAATACGTGGCTCACTGACACGTTGAACTTTAATTAACAGATGGACTCACACATTATCCTCAAGCACCCTTGGTACAATGAGGAATTCATAGTGGTGAGCTGCCCAAGCCCTGTTGCAACAAAGCAGTCCCAAGCTATAACATTTCCACCACTCTACTTTACAGTTGGTATCAGGATTTTTTGGGTGAAATGCTATATTTGATTTTCTGGTATTGTGGTGAAATAACTCGACCCTTAGCTCATTGGTCCAGAGCACATTATTCCAGAACTCCTGCTCATTGCCTAAGTGTTATGAGCAAACTTTAGTCTTGTCCTGATGTTATTTCTAGGCAGCAAATGTTTTCTCCTGGCCAACTTCCATATAGATCCAATTGGTGCAGCTTCTTTTGAATAGTAGATCCATACACTTTGACATCAATAGTGGTGAGAGTTACTGTAGGCCATGTGATAAAAGTCTAGGGTTCTTAAAGACGTCTTTCAGCATCTTGCATTCTGCCTCAGATTGAACGTTGGGGCAGCCTGACCAAGTTGGAAGTTGTCTGAAACTTTCTCCACTTGTGGAAGATCCTCTACGGTGGAATGATTGATGGCTAATTGTTTGGCTATCTTTTTAAATCCCTTCCTGGATTTGCAGGCGTATATAGCCCCATTTCTGAAGGCTTCAGAATGGTTTTTGAGCTTGGCAAGGTGATACCATACACACTTCAACAACAAAAAGCAAATCAAATTAATGTCTTAGGTTTCAATAAGACCGGTTCCTCCCAGATCCTGTCTAATGATGTTCTAATCAGTTGTGCCTGATCTGAGGAAACTGATTCTAATTTTAGGTTAAAAAACTAGTGATAAAATGTTGAGGTGTACATACTTTTCATACATGTGAAACTTCATATATATTTATTTAAATTAAGATAAATGGTGCATGGTGTTTGTTATCTCATATCCCCATAGATCAATACTGTTGAAATGAATGTTACATATATACATTTGAAATATATAGAAAAAATAAAAAAAAATCAGTGGGGTGTACCCACTGAATCATGTTTCATATGATTATGGTTGGTTCATGGCAGTGGTGGGTTCCGGATTCCGTTCCAACCGGTATGGTTGGAACGGCCCTGGCGTCACCCACATGCACGCACACAGCACAAGCGCATACGCGCGCAATGCATGCATTCGTCCTACCTGTCAGCAAGGCTTCCGCAAGCCTCCGTGATGCTCCAGCTGCTCAGCAGAGTGTCATGCAGGCACTGTACATGCCATGCATGTGCACGGAAGCACGGAAGCCTTAAAAGACAGGTAAGGAGCTCGGACGGGCGGATGGGCCCTCTGGAGCACCGTACCGTACCGATATCCCGTGCTCCGGGCTGGCTCCGGTATGCCCGTACCGGGGCGTACCACCTGCAACCCACCACTGGTTCATGGGTCATCAGACTGTGTAATGATAGAGAGATAATGTTAGCATGTGTGGAATGTACATTTTGAAGATTTCTCTCAACAGTTCATTAGGAACATGTACAATTTATCCCTACAAAAAGGACAAGCAAAAACTTCAGAGAGGTTCTCACTCACATTTCAACTTGAAAAAGAAATTTCAGCAGGTTGCAGCCTTGGAAGATACAAAAAGTCAAGCTGAGCTGGTATCTGGCTAGGCATTATAGAAGAAGAGCTACATTAGTCCATGGTGGCAAAAAATGCATCTGATGAAATGAGTAGCAGTTCACAAAAGCTTATACCTTTTCATAAAAGCTTTAAGCCAGAAAAAGTGCTACTCAACTCTTTCTGATTTCTTGCACAGAGACCACCTAGAAATGTCAAGAGTGATAAATTATAATGAAAAGCTTAAAAAACCCAAAAGATGGTAATGGAAAATATTTTCTGCATTATTGTCAAAAAAATTATAAAGACAGGACTCAACTTACTTCTCTCAGGAATTAAAAAGAAAAACACATTCTTCTTTTATCATTCTTTCATAACTATATTTCCAAGCAAGTGAAGGAAGAAAACTCTCCTCCACAAAGTTGTCTAAATGCTATAAGTAGGAAAATAATCATTGCAGTTAAATATGAAATGCCACCAAAATCTGAAAATAATTTATATTGGGAATATTATAGGAAGGAAGATGATGATATAAACAAAAAAAAGGAACCAATTTACTATGCCCCATATCCAGGATCAACAATCAAGGCATTACAAGGTTCTGAAAACAGAGCAGAGTTGATGTCTCGATTCGGACATAATCAACATGAAAACTAGAAAGCACAACATTCTTCTTTTCTCAAACATGTAGGTAAAAAAATGTAGCTTGGCAAAGTTTCAAGGACTTGGAATGGGGCAGGGAAGAGAAAACAGATAATTGCTGCATTTTTGCAATTTTCATGTCAAGAGTATAATAACCTGGCCAATGGCAATCATAAAATATTTACTTAGTCTTATCCTCGTGGAGAGCAAGTTCACTGCAACCCAGCATATCTGGAAGACACGAAACTAGGAAAAAAACCCTGTTGCATGCATAATAGAGAGGACAAAGGAATCTATGCCCACTTGTTTTGTTTAAAACTCATTCTCTCTTAATTCAAGACAGGCAATTCCTTCCTTTACAAAATAAGTCACAGCATCTATGTAAAGTTTTAAAGTCAGAAGGGGAGGGGTATGTGGAAAGCAATAAAGGGGGAAAGTTTGAACAATTTAAACTTAAAAGCACAAAATAAGTATATGAGAATGCAGAGTATTATAACTAGTTAACAGATTTTGCCAACTGCCAGAAAAGATTCAGCATCTTAATGTTTAATCGTATTTTCCAATAGGAAAATGTGGACAAATGAACTGAAATTTACACTAAATTATAATCTAAAAAGTTTTTTTTTTAATAAAATGATGTATCATTGATATTTAACACCTGAAAAATGGTCAAAGATGTATACTGGCATGTCAAACAAATGTTGGAAATGTAACCAATGTGAGGGTACCTTTTACCATTTATGGTGGACCTGTAAAGGTGCTAAGAAATATTGGGATTAGATAGGTTTACTGATCCGGAAGATTCTTAAAGTTGATGTACATTTGAAACCAGATTTTTTCCTTTTATGGGTTCATGGATAAACAGAATGAAAGTAAATACCGGACTTTGTTCTTATATATGACAACTGCTGCAAGGCTCCTATATAAACAAAGGCAGAAGGATATGCAAATTCTCACGAATGGATCCTGAAGTTAATGGAATGGGTGAAGACCTCAAAACTGACTACTTTGATTAAAGATAACATTTTAGCTGCTTTTTTTCCCCTGCATGGAAACCCCTTTTTGGATTTTCTGTTCAATAAAGATAAAAATGAAGTTTTGACTTTGAGATTTGAAGATTAGATATGTTTTCATTATAGCAACATTGTATACTTATGTTATACAATAGATATACATTTTATTTTATGTTATTTTATAGTTTTATACATTGAATATGTGTAGTTGTGAAGCTGTTATGATTATAGTTTATCTGTTTTATTTAGATTAAGATGTATTATCAGTTATTTTTTATTGATATAGCTTTTAAATTTTCATTTTGTATCTGTTTTTGTTAAAGTAAAATAAGAGAATGTTTTATATTATAACTGTATCCATATTGAAGATAATTGTAAGTACCTTTTCTGTTATTGTTTTATGTCACTTTTTAATTTTTCCCTGTTGTTCCTTGTTCCTACTTTCCCCTTTTTGT
Source organism: Thamnophis elegans (assembly GCF_009769535.1). NCBI lineage: Eukaryota > Metazoa > Chordata > Lepidosauria > Squamata > Natricidae > Thamnophis > Thamnophis elegans. The sequence continues at coordinate 155,862,467 of NC_045541.1, read as the reverse complement.
TGTAATTTTGCATTTTAACTTTCTATCTTTGATATTTAATAAAATTTGGCATATAAAAAAGATTCAGATTCTTAGTGCAGAGATGCATGACTTCCTTATAGGAGCATCATATTTTTTAATATCCAATCAGGCAAAGTGAGAACATGCTCAAAATTCACTCCCACTTTTTCTTAGTTAGCCCATTGTGTGCTTGTGCATGAAAAAGAGAAGCGAAACCAGAATGAATAGACAGATACCGTGTTTCCCCGAAAACGTGACCTACCCCAAAAGTAAGTCCTAGCTTGATTTTTACATGTGCCCAATACAAGCCCTACTCCCAAATTAAGCTCTAATTAAGACCCCACCCATCGCAGGGTTCAGGGGGTGGGGAAAGGCACATGGGTAAAAATTAAGCTAGGGTGGGGATGGGTGGGTGGAGCTGCCCTACTTATCAGGCCTTGCACACCTGACCCCTGCCTTGCAGGCCGATTTATTCTATAGCCGCTTGCAGCCACTTGTGTATATTGCCCCTGGCCTCCGTTTTGCCATCAGAGGTCTTCTGAAAAGCCCTCTGCAACCAAGAAACAAGGTCCAGATTGACATGCGCATTACCCCTAGCCTCCGTTTCACCGTCAGGGCTTTCCAGAAAGCCCTCTGCAGCTGATAACAGAGCTCCTGATCGATCCGGAGCTTTGTTATCAGTTCCAGAGGGTTTTCTGGAAGGCTCTGATGGCGAAATGGAGGACAGTGGCAATGCATGCAAGTGGCAGAAGAAGTGGGCAGCACCGGGCTCCTGCTGGGCAGGGCTGTCGGTGCCACTGCTGGAAGATGAGTCACTAATTAGACCCCATGAAAGGAGTTTTTTCAGGGGTCAAAACAAAATAAGACCAGGTCTTATTTTCAGGGAAACACGGTAGTTGTGCCTTGCCATATGCCAAAAACTTCTGCCATGTTATCGGTTCTAAATTAATTATATTTGGTCACTCCTGATCAATAGACATTATCTGCAATACTATTTAACAAATCAAAAGAGCTTTGAGAAAAAAATTGTTTTTGTTCTTTAAAGTTTTCCTTTATGATAACTGAATCTGCTTCAAGGGGGAATGGCTCCTCATCCTAAGTCAAACTAGTTCTCTCTTTATTAAGCAAACAACCAAGCTCAGGGAGCACCAAGAACTCCAGAGCTCTTTATTTTCCTTTCAAAGGGATAGGCAAAAACATTATTTATTCAAGTATGCTTCCAGGATGTAAGTACTTTTGACCTTCTAAGTTTCTCGGTTTCTCAATTTTGGAACATTTTTGTCTGCTCTTTTAAAATATTCCTTCTGCTTACTATTTTGAATATTTTTCTTTTCTGAAAAAGCAAAGTAGATATTCAATAAATAAAATAAATGTAAAATTTATGAAGAAAAACATTTCAGGATGAAAATATTTTTTTTCTTGGTCTCCAAGATGAACTCAATTTACTATCTAGTCAGAATAACAGAATTGGAACGGAGGTCTTCTAGTCCAGTGTTTTTCAACCTTTTTTGTGCAAAGGCACACTTTTTTCATGAAAAAAATCATGAGGCACACCACCATTAGAAAATGTTTAAAAAAATTAACTCTGTGCCTATATTGACTATAGGCAGGTGTTTTTCCCACGGCACACCTTACACTATGTCATGGCACAGTGGTTGAAAAACACTGTTCTAGTCAACCCACCACTCAAGCAGGAGACTACTACAGTATTTCAGACAAATACGGTAGTTGTCCAATCTCTTCTTTAAAACCTCCAATATTGGTGTACAACTTTTGGATGCATTTCAACATATAAAAAACAAGAAATAATAAAATAAAAATAATAAAATAAAATAAAATAAATAAATAAAAATAAATAAATAAATATAGTCATTCCAGAATCAGTTATCTACAGCTCCATAAACACTTAATGTTCAGCTTGAGAAAATTATTATTAGAAATAAGCAGTAAATATGTTAAAATTGTTCTGAAATCCAAGAAATTTAATGTTCTTAATAATAATAAACTTCAGGTTTTGATTATGAAACAAAGGGAAATAAATAAAAACAACAAATTGAAGGGGAAATATATATTAAACCACTTCAGGAAATAACATATATCTTGAAGTTAGAATAAAAAAAGAACTAACTAAATGGCTCAGCTCTTTCTGAGGGGTTTTATCTTTGATACAAGGGGGGGAAAAACCCTCAAAATTGATTGCTTTTACACAAACGCATGTACAACATATATTTCTAGTGAATGTTCCCAAATGGTCTTTCCTTATGGATTACTGTGTTTAGATGTGTACGTTACATGGATGTATTTATAAAAATGGATGGAGACCAGGATTTTTGAATCACTGTCTTCCCACTGCATAATGCCAAGTCCTTCAATTCGAGTCTTACATCACAGGTTCTCTGTTTTTTGAATCCCACTTTTTCACTGCTTTTTTTTCTATTCAATCCTAATCTTGGTTTACTTATTTCATACTCACTTACTGCAATGACTCTTACTGAAATTCCATTTATTTACATGCAAATATCAGATTTTATTGGTGTCACAATCTTAATTTTCAGGTGGTAAAGCTTCAGTAGAAATATCTTTTGATGGCAAAATCAACAATTTTTATCAGTAAATATTCAAATGCTTATTTGTACATTTCTGTCCTACTACAGAGAAATAGTTACTACGACAGAGCATGTTAAACATCCAAAATTTCAGTTTCACAAACATTTGTGAATAAATGTATCAATGTGTTGTTCTAGAATGTGGATATAAAAATTGAACAAACTAAATCCAGTAGCATTTTTTTTCTCTAAATAACTTCCAAAATGTAATCTGGCCTTGGAGAAAGTCTACTTGTTAAATAATAGGACACTCCTCATTAGGATACTTCTCATGCTTCCTCTATTTTGCCTAGATCCAAATATCATCTTTGAGATTATGTAATAACTTGCTGAACAAACCACAGTGGTGTGCTTCAAAAAAGCTTCATGTACTGTATATTCTTACATTACATTTTAGTGCATATTTTGACATCTAGAACTAACAATTAAACCAATGTGCAAATTTGAAAATGTTAATTAAAGGTCATATATGAAAGAAAATTATCAGTTAAAAATTAACTCTCAATCATGTCATCACTGAGGGTTAATTTTTAACTGTCATCTTGCCTGTGTGCACAGGATAAATTAAATTATATAGGGATGGAAAAATCTTTAGTGATTGAAAGTTCCTAAAATGTTGTTTTGGTATTTAGAAATTTAACTGTAATTTCACTCATGTCCCTGCATAAATATTGCACAATTCTGACCCTTTTTTGGAACTTAATTTTCTGGGTTTAGAATAAGAGAATGAAAGCAAAGAAAATGAAACAATGTTCAGTTTGTTAAACAGCACTAATACTTAAGATTTCAGTCAATTCTCCTTTTTTGACTTGTTAATCTTATCTGAATTGAAATCACATTTTTAAAAGGTTGCAGTTTTTTTCAGATTTCCAGGGGAAAAAATGCCTCAGTAATCCTTTTATATCTCCACTGCCCCAATGACAAAATTATTCTTTGCCTTCCAGCTCCTCCCAAAATTGCATTCTACATTTCACAGTGGGAGACAATGAAGAACACTTCCTACAATGACCAAAGTTTATTAGTTCTCACAAAGACAAAGCTCATAATCTGGTTCAAACTGCAGCTAAATGCACTTTGCTCTCAATTCTGCAAAGCAGAAAATAGGTGGAGTACAGAATGACTGTGGGGACAGGAAAGAGAAAAATGTTTCATAGCTAGTTGCATCATCATACCACCCTGCACAAGCTTGAACAAGTCTAGGGTTTTTTTAAATATGGCATGAGACACAATACAACTCTCAATATTATTCTCAGAAAGAAAGAATAAATGTGCTTTAAAATCCCATGTGTTATGGGCTTCACAGAGAACTGAGTTACTGGCAGACAATACTACATATTTTACAGTATGTATATTATTACAAGTTTTGAAAGACAAAATTAAAATCTAGAATTTATCAAAAGAACAGAAATAAGATTCTCACACTTTTATATTTTATATAGTAATCTTCATTTTGGTGTAGAAAAGATATTTTGGTATAGAAAATATATTTTAATTATGAAAATTGTACACAACTGTAAAACTGCAGCAAAGGTAGCTGCAAACTTTAGAATAAATGCCACTGGTTTTTATTTTAATTTAGCATTAGCACTCTGCTAGGAAATGTCCAGAATAAAGACAAAATTATACCAAACATAAGGATATAAGGGGAAGAGAAAATTAAAAGGACTCCTTCCAACAAAACTTTGATTAAATTACTTTTACTAAGAGGAATATACATTATTTCTGGATCCCACTGTCTCTTTCAAATCACAGTGAGTATGGTATCTTTTATTCATCTTCTTAGCAGACCAATAAATATTATTCATATATTACAATGTAGGAAAGGACAAGAACTGTTAAGCTAAAATGTAGTCTTCTGGGTAGGATACAAACTGCTTTCTTCTGGATGTTTAATAATGCTATGTTTTACTTGGAGAGTCATAAGCCATTAAACCTTTTCTGAAGGAAGTATTTTCTGATGCTTTCAGTAAGAACTACGAAAAGCTCATTCAATTTAGGCAAACAACAGAACCATCAGAAGCATGGCCTAAATGAAACAAGTATTTCAATACAGGCAATCTTCAGCTAACTTAAATTTTGTTTAGTGACCAAAATTGAAAACACCACTGGAAAAAAGTGATTTATAACTGATTGTTTCTCACACAACAGTTGCAGGATCTAGATGGTCACATGATCAAAATTCAGACACTTGGCAACTAACTCATATTTATGACAGTTGCAGTGTCCTGGGTCATGTAATTCCTTTTTGAAACCTTCTGGCAACCAAAGTCAATGGGGAAGCCAGCTCATTTAACAATTATGTTACTGGTACTAACTTAACTGCAGTGACTAACTTAACCACTGATGCAAGAAAGGGGCAAAATAAAATAGGGCAAAACCCTCTTAACAACTGTCTCACTTAGCAACATAAATTTTGGGCTCAACTGTGTTCTAAGTCAAGAACTACCTGTTTCTGTGTTTCTACACAGAATATATGCAGTAGAAATAAGAGAATTTCTTTGTGTGTGCCGCACACATGTGTATATAACAATGATTGTCCCAAGAGAGTTGAACTACTACTAGTAGCAATCCCAGCAGTCTGCTAATAATGAGGGCTATTGCAAAATGCAATTCGGGAACAACAGGCTGACCAGGGGTTCTTTCATATCTGTGGGGAGGGATAGAATGACAAATGTGGGAGAGGGGTTGAATCAGACCACACAATCCTCATAAGAACCAAAGTCTTGCTGACTGTTCTTACAAACTCATACTAATCAATGATCTCATTTAACAATTTGGCTAATCAAATATTGCAATCAAGATAAACACTAACCTATTAGAAAGAACTGGTACCATGCTTCAATAGTTATTTTGTAGGCATTCTTCAAATAAATACTACTCTCGGCACTTGATTTGATAAAAAGATGATTACACCAAGCTGAGATTGCTATAAGTGAAGCTTACAGCTTGTTCCTATGAAGAATCAGACATTTTCAAGTCCACATCTAAGAATCCACCGGTCTGGACACATCAAGAATACTTTCCCAGCTTTTTAAAGTCTACCTCTATTCCATGTGAGATTTTACCCCTTGACCCCTACATTACAAAATATTTCTGGATATTAAAAAGTAGAAACTACTTAGCCGAAAAGGCTGAAATGTCAGTTGTTTGCATAGTAACTTTAAATGGTTCTTTAATATTTTTATAATTCAAGTAAATATATTTTAATTAAAAAATTATTCTGAGTAAGATCCGTGGCTAATAAATTTTACAAATAAATGAAGATCCTGCTGAAGAAAATTAAAATCCTCAAGTTTTCAGCCTATTATCACGCTACACTTTTCAGCAGATCCAAAATTCCACTCAGAAGACAGAAATCTCATGCATACTTCATATGGAATTTCCTGCCATTAATCTTTGCAAAGTTTAGAGCACAATCCATCAGCATATTTAAGAATAAATATAACAGAATTTTATTCAGAAAGCATATAGACAATATGTATAACACTGCACATTTTTCTGAACACAAGGGATTGCAATGCACATTATTCAGGGACAACTGTCATTGCAAGGAGATCGCTAAGCATTTCTGTCCCTCAAGTATTGCCAAACTACTAATAGATACAGAGGTGTTATTTATTACAGTACATAACATCTTGTATTATAGACAGCTTAATGAAAAATATTCTCATGATACAACAGGTAGATAGAAATAATTCAGCCTTCCCCAATAAGTATTCTCTAAAAGAAATATTAGACTACGATTCCTGCTGTACACCATACTACTTCATAACAGAAGTTTTAACTAATGTATATGGAAACATCAGTTTGAAAAATGTGAATCTAAAATACAACTAATAAAAACTCATTCGGGCTTTCTTCACTCCCCCTTCACCAAAAGGCCTTATATTTTGGAATGGAGAAGGGCATTACAGAATACTCATAAGATCCATATTACAGGACAACCACAAAGGAAGGAGAACCGTATTACTTTTGTAAATTATAGCTCACCATCAAATGCATGGAATGGCTAATTCCTACATTAATTTAATTTGCCACTCCATACACCTGACAAAGGAATCATGACTCAATGTGCACTGGTGCTATATTTCATAACAGTAACAAAAACCAACAAAATAATTTAAATACTGAGAGGAGAGTTTATTTATTAAATGTATACATCACCCATCATAGGCAGCAATCAATTTACATTAGCACAATCTCGTTCCAAACTCAGGTTAGTTGCCTTTGTGACTTGAAAATCTTGCATTTTTTACATAGGCATTTCAGAGATCCTGTCTAAACTTCATTTTCTGAATAGATGTGGGGTGGGGTACAGGAAAGTAGACAAAGAACATTATTGTGAACTTTGCTTATTTAAGTAACAGGGCTACACAATCTGGCATACAGCTGCAAACCCAAGCAAATACTTAATTTGTGGTTCCATTGAAATCTATTGTACAAATAACAACAAAATATTTGAGATTGCTTCATTTGCTATCCTATTAACATAACACTCTTTCCTTAATTCAGTAAAATTTGAAGCAGTTTCTTTTAAGGATATGTAAGCAAACAAATCCTAGACTTAGAACATTCTCAGCAAACAATCATTAAAGATCACAGAGAACCACTTTTATTATGCTAAATTATGATAATTAAAACATGACAAATACTATGAGTCTCATCATAGGCAGGCTTAAAGAGATGCACAGTTAGAAAAACAGTTACACTCAGAATATAAAATGAATATAGTCCTTTGCTTCTCATCTGCCTTTAAAGAACACATGCAATACTTTTAAAAAGGACAAGTGGTGCTGGTGCAATGAAAAGACAGTTTTCCTTTGTATACTGCAGTACTAAATGTTGTCAATAAACCAAAATAATGAAAAAGGGGAGAATTGCACTAAAACAAAAAAATTATTCTATAACTTTTCCCTATTTACAGTCATCTCCAAAGTCCAAGGACAATGTGCCTTTACTGACACTGTATACTTTAGAAGGCAAGAGAATATTGAATGATATCTGCGTGTATGTGTGTATACACAATTAATTTTTTAAAAGGAATTACTAAAATACTATTATTTTCCTTCACATTTACTATATTGATATTAAATCCTAATGTGTTGAACAAACTTAACATATTTCATCCATATCAGAGGGAGACTTGTCAAAGAATGTCTTAGAATTGTAGTAACATTCAATCTATTTCATTATCTGATTTTGTCTGAACAACCCTCAAGCTGTTCAGGCATTCAGTGTAACAGTTCAAGAAACAATGAACCACAGCATTAAAGAAAATCAATCTCAGCCCAATGCACTGCTAGAATCATTCCAAACTATGAATTTTAAAAGAAAGGACTTAGTACAGTTCAAATACAATAATTGTGGATCAGGATTAGGATTCTAAAATCAAGCTGACACAATACTCAGTAAGGGGTCATAGTTCAATAGCAAAGAATATCTTGGTTTCCATTCCTGGCATTTCCAAGAAAGGCTATAAAAAACCCTATCTCCCTATCTGAAGCCTTGGAGAACAGTTTTCATTTAATGTAATGTAGTCAGTATTAACTACTAGACACAGATTAACCATCTGACTCTGTGTAAACCAGTTTCATACAAGTTCTAATCTGGCACATACAAAATTAAAATTCCTGCTTCACAATGAAAGAACACAAACCAGTTTGTACTTGGACATCACAGAAAACCATGATCAGTTTTAGATGCTCCTGGTTTTCCTTTCATAGAAGAAATCAGAGAGATCCTAACCAAGGGCTCATTCCAACTTATTCTATTAATACTATGTAAGAGTTCAATGTTGGTTCAACTAGCCCTTTGTTTCCTAATCTATAACCAGCCAAAAGGAATGGCTTAATAGGTTTTTTAAAACTTAACACTAAGTGTCATATATATATATATATATATATATATATATATACACACACACACACACACACACACACACACATATACTGAATGACAGTTCTTAGAATATATATATTCTTAGATTTCCCAAAAAAGCAGCTCAGACTTGGAAAGAGGAGAAGTAGAGAAGTGAATGCACCTAGGTTTTGTGCTGAATGGACTAGCATTTTTCCCCCAGTTGGATATACAATAGAGGTCTTCTTGCTCTCCACCCATGCCACACTTAAAATACGTCAACTGGGAAGGCAGGCTGACTCAACCCCAGATATATACATCCCCGAACTGCAATTCGGACCCCTTCCCAAAAATTGCCTCCCCTCCTTTTCCCCTTCCAGCTCAGTCCCCTGCACTTGGGGCACATTTTGACAGAGGCAGACTCTACTTTGGCCCCTACATCTATATACAAGGGCAATCATTAACTTTGATTAAAATCATGCACAAACTACATGTATTAAAAATAAATAAATGGGAAGGAGAGAAAGGTGGTCCCTAGTAGTTTCAGGAGAGAAAGGTATGCAAGTCCTCATTATTCACCCCACCTTCACACTTTCCACAGAATAAAAGGAGCCTTTTAGAGAGGTAGCGGAAGGGAAGGGACCGTTTTTCCCTATTTCTGGGGGGGGGGGAGGAAAAGAGCGCTCCAAAGACCCCAAAGTAGTATATTTAGGATACCTACTGCAAGGCTGTAAAGAGTTACTTACTCTCCCGGTTCACTTCCTTCCTCCACAAAGGCCGCTCTCTTTCTGGGGAGCGCCAGAGAAACCCCCTCCCAGGTCGGGAGGTGGGGGCTTCGGCGCCCCTTCCCCTGCCCTCACCCGCCCCGCAAACAGGGCCTGCAGAGAACCTGAGGAGACTCCTTCCACGCGGCCACTCTGAAACCCGTGGCCGGATGGCCCCGTCAGCCACTCCCCGCGTCCCCCTCCCAGGCCTAGCGGGCCCAGGAATCCCGAGCAGCGGCCCAGTGCCACGGAAGCAGCTCCGCTTAAGCGCTCCCACCTCCGACGCTGCTGCTTACGAGGCG